>NC_133903.1:51526154-51761038 GCF_964199755.1 Larus michahellis | reverse complement strand
GTATGCAGATTGCTATATGACCCGTGAGGAGTTCTGGGATATGTTTGATGGTTCGTTATACCACAAGCTGAGGGAGCAGATGAATTGCAAAGATGCCTTTCCAGAAGTGTACGACAAAATCTGCAAAGCTGCGAGGCACTGAGCCTGAATGATCTAATCAAGCAATCAGGGAAAGATGAATTTACCTATAGCTAGTCTAGTATATCCTTTAAAAAAAAAAAAAAGCTTTATTGCTCCAAATAAGCTCATTCTTGTTGATGTTTAAAGGTATGAATTCCTGCTTTATAAATTTATGTTTAGTATTTCTTCGTATGTCTTAAAATCAATTTTTCCAAACTCAAAGTGATTGCTTTTAAGAAATCTGAAGTGCTAGCCTTTGTATCTAATGTAGTGACATAGGTGAATTCACCTATTTCCAAGCATAAGAGAATTAATTGGAAAGGATGAAGAAACTGGAGTTACACCAGCTGTATACTGTAGCTATATTTAACGTTACTTTTGAAAATGGTAAGGAGGACTCAGAAATAGGTGCCAAAGCTTGAACGCATTGTCAAATTAATCATGATGTTTAAAACATTTGCCTCCAGTCGGTAACCTGTTGGACAGCTTAGCGATGGTACCATAATATTCCGGCTGTACAGTGCTGCGTGATGTTGTGTGGTACCGTACTGCTTGGGTTACACCGTACTATAATCTCAGCAGGGCAGTTAAACTCCCTAACAGTGGCTTCCGTTTCAAAATAGAGCATTGAGGTGTGAAGAAAATGCTTTTTACTTGTGCCTATCAGATTTGTACTGATTTTGATTACAAAGTGTAAGTGGATGTAGGTTTTACGTACTTTTTAATTGCTTGAGAGTGCATTGGTTTTTGCCCCAAAATATCAATGTTCTGGCTTTGTAGGCTACTGAAAAAATTGCTGCTATTTCATATAGCCAAGCTTTAATTTCAGTTTTTACTCACTGTGCATCAATTTATTTGGATTTTTTTTTGGTTGGGTCTTTTGGGGTTTTTTTGGGTTTCAGTTGTTGCTTAATTTTAGTGCCTTATAAATACTGAGTTGGAGGAAGATGTGGGTTATTTCAGACTGTTCTGTCCTGGCCGGTAGGAAATCAAGGCTTGCTTTATACAAGGTTTGTTAAAGCAAGTGGCTGTGGATAAGAAGAACTCTTGTTGTGAATCTTGGTACACACAGGCTTTGGTTCTGACTTGAGTGACATTTTTGCTTTTCATTTGAGCTGGATTAGATTGATAGGCTTCGTAAAAGGACTGTTTCAGTCACCTGGAGAGGAAATCACAGCAGTAAATATTATTCACTTTCCCCTTCTGTTGCACACTGGTGAAAATGGCACAGTCACGCACTTCATACAGTCACGTGTAGAAGTGCGGCGATGTTTTGACCCTGTAGCCAGAAACATGATTCCAAACCAAGCCCATCTTGTCCAAGCAGTACTTAAAGCTATTACTTGTAAACCTTACTGAGCTTGAGGGAAAAGAAAGTCATTTTCTTGAGGCTTGCGTAGGGGGTAACATGAAGAACTTTTTAAACAGCTACCAGTGGGAGGCGTTGTAATTTTTATGAGTGCTAAACCAATGATTTTATTTATTGATAGATGGATGTTTGTGGTCCAGATGAAACCAATGATAAAGCAGTGACAAGAATAACCTTGGGCTGTTACTCAGTGATGCCTGCTGGGCAAATTGTGTGCAAATAAGGTACCCCTTAAAAATCCCACGCAGGGGACTGGTAGCATGAGCAGCCTGACACGGGGAGACACAGCTAATGCAGAGTGCCTGCAGAGCTGCGTCAGTGATCCAGGAGTCTCTGCTACACCATTTCGGTGTACATGGGAGGGCAAACACTGAATCTCGGGGTGTCACATGCCCTCCTGCCCCTCCAAGGGAAGCAGCACAAGAGCCGTTTCCTTATCCCTGGGGCAAAGCTACTATTTAGCCCAGTGCTTGTGAGATAATCCGCACAGAGCAAGAATGGTTTTGGTTAGCTTTTAAAGGGCGATGCTAAAACAGCTAGAGGATATGCAAATACTTTTACTTAGACCATGTTTCTCTCACTTATGTACTGATGATCTTTGGGTATGCACTGTATTTGTTTTTTCACTCCTTAATTTATTGGCAAACTTTGTATGATGTGATTGGGTACTATAACTGTATCAGTCACACACGCACATGCATAATTGCTGTTGCTCTTCATTTTTGGTTGTATGCGCTGTTTAAAATAAAGATCTAGCCAGCGTACTGTTCAAAGTGGCATCTTTTAATGAATGATAACTTACTTTTCAACATTTCTGTTTATTTCTTGTGCTTCTTGTATTGTTACAAGTGGTCAGCGATTACTGAGAGAAGCTGCTGTCTGGGTAAGAGACCAGAGGCATTTTGAGGCTGTTAGGTGATGAGGAGCCCAGTGCTGCAAACAGCTTTGAAGGAATGTCTTTGAAGTCTGTGAGTCTACCCTTATCTCTGCTCCAAGACACACCCGTACAAAACAAACACCTTATAGCTGAGCCTTAACCCTCCAGTTATGCCCCACGCAGGCTCATGATGCCTATTATCCTGATTTTCCTGCCCCACCTCACTTTAATCATTCTTTCCCTCTGAGGTTTTGGCTAAGGAGGACAGAACCTCACTTTAGGTTTAGGTGCTACAGCTGCTGACATGGACAGCTACTTCATACTAATAAAATTAATCCCTGGTTTGAATGATCAGCCACAGAAGTGAGGACGAAGATTCAGCGTCTTCTTCAGCCTGAGGAGTTTCACATCCACGTCTTCTGTTTTCCTTGAAAAATGCCTTCACAGCAGCTCTGTAGGCTCAGTCAGAGGAATTCCTGCCCTCCCTTGGCCACAGCTGGGGCATCCTCTTCCAATGCTCTCTTCCCAGAGAGAAGCTCCTGGGCTTTCTGCTGAAATCCAGACTGCCAAATGCCTCAGCCCCATCAAAACCACAGTTCAGGTGCCAAAGCCCTACATTGCTTTAATCACATTCTGTGTTGTCCCTGACTTACGCTGCATTTCACAATCCTCTCGTCACCCCAGCAGTGTTTCTGTAGCCTGTGCTCACCCACACCACTGCTCCGGCATTTCCCTGCTGACAACTCCTTCCTACTTTGCTCGCCTCTCCAGAACAATCATCGGGATATCCTTAAATCACTGCAGTTTTACCTCTGTTCAATTATCTCCCCCACCAAAGAATAACTGCAGGTTAATTAGCATACTTAATCAGCCACAACTAACATGTAATTACACCTAGATTTAATTATTCCAGTCTGCTCTAAACACTAGTGCAAGACTTCGCAAAGGTTAGCTCTAAGTGAAGCAGTGTACTTACAGTACGTTTTTATGGCCGTCCTTTGTAACCACTGACATGGTTCTCTCGTCACTTCACTTTCTCGGTTACCTCTAGGTTTTAATATTCTACGAAATCTGGAATGATGTCATTAAATTCCCTCTGATTCCTTCCAGCTGCTCATAAACATTTGCATTGTTAATTCAAGTGAAGCTGTATGTTCGAGCTTGCGATGAAGAGCCTTGCACACAGCTGCTATAAAACCGGCACGGGACAGGTAGGCAATTACCAAAGGTCTAACTAACTACTTTGCCATAATACTGCTTTCTCAGACCCAGCTCTCCATTGAGTTGTACTGGTGGACCTGGGGGTCTTCAGCTGTGGTAACACCACCTTGCCCATAACAGGTATGTGCAACTTAATGCTTTAAGTAGCATTGCTTGAAAGGAAGAGTTTAATATGGAATGAGCTGTGTGTGCTCACAAAGTCCCCTTTGGACACACGGTACCTGGCATCCTCTTCTCAAGTGTGTCATTTTTATAGAGGCCAGGGTGGAAATAATTAATTACTCGACAGAAAAGTTAGACTGATGATTGTCTAAGAGTCTTTTATTACCACAGAACAAGACCTGAGTATTTTTCTGTCTCTTGACTCGTGTGCCAGCACACTGTATTTTCATCCGCCCCGTCTCATCCGCTGGTGCATTGGCCATTTACTCATTGGTTTGGGCTTCCCAGCACTATCTTATGTTTGGGAAACAGCAGTGATGTCTTCAGAGGTATCCGGACAACATGGAGCAGAAATCAAATCGCTCCAGTTGTTTTTAGCTACAGGCTTGAGCCGCTTGCTGTGGAAAGAGGATGTGATTCAGCGGGCTCAAATTATTCGCTGGATTAATCTCATTAGTCCTAACAAGCGTGGGGATGAACAGAGCCCTTAAAAGCCTGGGTACTCCCTAGAAAGCACAGCTGTAGCTTGAAAAGTGATTTTGGAGCTAGTGCTATTTGATCAGAGAGATGCGTCTGAATTGCAAGTCCTGCCCACTGTTCAGATTTCTTTTTTATTCCTACTGGAAGTGCAAAATTAACAAAGCCGGGCAATATTGAAAGGTAGATTTCATTATGCTTTCTCCATCATAGGATAGCTAACTAACTTCTGGCTGCCTCGCTGAAAGCTGCCGAGTTATATTGAGCAATTTCTAACTACTCTCTGGAGATCAAGCAAGAGCTTTGCAGTGCTGCCAGCCCGTAGTGCCACCGCAGCAGTTTGCTAATCTTGGCCATAAGCAAAGGTGAGTGTGGAGGGCTGTCCCGAGGCCTCTCATTAGTATAGTTCCTAACTGCTTCACAAGGTTTTCACGCTAGTGATTTTAAAGCCCTTTGCGGTGAAAGTGAGCCCTGTTATCTTCCTTCCTCGGGTGGGTAAACCAAGGCACAGCCTGAGAAGGTGATTTTTGTTGGGGGCCCTTGAGCAGCCCAGTGCCAGCACTGGGAATGAGTCCAGACAGCCCAATTATCCATCCACCTCCCAGTTCCTTCCCAGGCTGCTGCCTCTAACTTGATGGAAACTATCTGCCTACTCCTCCGCCGCAGGCAAACTGCATTTCACAAGATAGAGCCACCACCTTGGCGTCTGTGAAGTGCCTTGAGAAACAGTAGTTCTTTAACCCTCCCACTGCCCCTCCGCGGTGGGGAAGCACGAAGGTCTCCTCGCTTTCCTGGGAGCGAAGAGGTGCAGCCACACCAACCTCCCTGTCCAGAGGTGCAGCCTGCGGTGGGACTGGCCACTGTTTCTCAGTCCCGATCCAGTGCTTTAACTACACAATCATCCCATCTCACATCAGTTGCAGTGTCAGTAACGTGCCCTCAGCCTCCCCAGAGCTGCTCAAGATGATTTTCCTGCAGGCCAGCATGAAACCACTTGCAGCCCCTTGTTTTTCAGACTTACAGCAAGTAGGCATCCCGCTTCAAGTTGCTCAGGTACCGCTGCGTGTCACACTGGTACAGGGACTGGTATCTCATCTTCCGAGGGTATTTTTCATGCGTGGTGATGTCGTAGCGGCCAACACCTACAGGGTTCTGGAAGGAGAAGGTCTCATGTGCTTCCCCATCCAGAGGCAGTGTCAGGGATGCAACTGGGGCAAAACCAGGTAGTGCCTTCACATGGCCAGGCCTTCAGTTGCGAAAAATACAACAATATGTGGCATATCTTAACCAAACTGGGCCTATATTGCAGGGGAGGGAGGAGGAGACACACTAATCGGTGTTAGCCCGGCCAGTCCCCTTCATGAGCAGTTCTTCTCGTCACAGTGGTCCATGAAGAAGTCGATCAGCTCTGCGGGCTCGAGCACGCTTACCAGTCGCCTACTGCGAGCTGTAGTGAAGGGCTGCCGTGTCACAACCTCCCCACTGAAATCTAATCGGTCGAGTTCCCCAGCAATTACGAAGACGTCTTCATCCTTGACCTCTTTCAAGCTGCCTGTTCCCCACTCGGCTCGATAAAGGAGAGAAGCCACGTGGAAGCCTGCTCCTCATCCCTAGCCACGGTGGACTATTTCAGACTAAAGCTTTCCCTGTCTGATTTGAGCTCTTTAGGCTTTGTTCTGGTTCTCCATGGGGAAGCTGCCAAGATGAATACAGCTCCAGGAACAGGTACTAAGGGAAGGGCTCCTACCTGTACTGGCTCTGCAATGAGCTGCTGATGCTACTAGAGGAAAAACTGGCTTTCAAGCAGCAAAATATGACATTCTGGGAGGATACAAGGAGCTGCTGGCACGTAAAAGGACTTAAACCCATGAAGTGCATCCGCTTCCTTGCAGCTGATGCAGAGCAAAACTAATGGGAAGGGTTGTTCGAGCATCCCTTGAAAACGGCAAAGGCCTGAGGATGCAGGCAGAGACAGCGTGGTCTCGGCTGAGCTCCTGCCCCTCTGCTCAGCACCAGCAGAGCTCACCTGCCCTGGGGCAGTGCGTGCTCAGCGGTGGTGCTCAGTATCCTGCTCTATGCAGGAGGCACCTTCCCTTGACTGTGGGCCTTTATTCACCGTTTATTCTTTAGCAAACCATTCTGGGCAAGAACAGCAGCCCTCAGACAGGGACTCATCTCTGCTCTAAAGGATGCGTATCTGGCCAAGTGGCCCACGTTTCCTTGATAATCAACGGTGAGAGAAAAGCAGCTCCTGAGGTCAAGCTGGCTTCTATCACAGACAGCCACCTGAGGTGGGACTTCTGCTGGGGTGCTGCTCCACTCAGAGGACACCCCTACCGCTCACCTGGCCAAAGCTGGTGAGGAGTGCCCACCCTTACTTCATCTCAGAAGTTTCATCCACTCCCAGGGCTGGCAATAGATTGGGGATGGTCATGGAGGAAGCTCAGAGCCTGACTGTTCCTGCATCCCTCTCACTGCCCTGTCCGTTCACTCACCTCGTTCCCAGTAAAGAGGCGGTAGGACTTTCTGTCGAATCTCTTGGCAGATGACCAGAATGGAGGTTGGCTGAAGTATGCTGATTTCTCAACGGGCTTTGGGTTATAGGAGCCTGGCCCCACCGCCCACTGTGCAGAAGGAAACCTTACGCTTCCGTTAGCTTGTAAAAAGAGCTGCACAACATCAGAGAGCCATCCACCCATCCATCCATCCATTCATTCCCCCAGGACCTCATGCATCCCCACCCCGGGCAACCACTGCACCACCAGGGATGCCGATGACACCAGCCGGTGCCGATGTCCGTGCTCCCACTGACCGCCTCCCTCGGGCACTGGCTGAGCGTGGCCCAGAAGATCCTCTCCATGGGGCAGCCTGGGTTCCTTGGCAGGGTGCTGAAGCAGCCTTTCTTCTTGTTTTCCCTCAACATCAGCTCGTCCGTGAATCCCTTGACAGCGACAGTGCTCAGCTCAGTGCCTTTCCTCTGCTGGGACAAGGGAGCGGCGCGAGAGGCTCAGCTGCCGGTAGTCTCTCAGGCCACCCCCTCCACCCTGTGCCATGAAACCTCAGCCCTGATGCTGCTCGTGGGCACCAGCCCACTCACTCCCCAGCTGTGTTGTTTTCTGAGATCCAAGGGAAGCCAAAGAGCAAAATCAAAGCGGGACAGAAGCTGGCGTAAGGCAGCTCTCCATCCTTACAGCAATGTGTTGGCAATGCCACAGCTCGCTGAGAAACACCATCCAGGTACAGGACCCCGGGGCAACGCACCTCCAAGGCGTGATGGCCACCACCTGCAGGCTTTGACCTGTCTCCTGAGAAGGGCTGGCAGTGTCTGGAGCCCATCGCCCGCCGCAGCCCCTCGTCGATGCTGCTCCGCAGGTGGTAGGTGCCGGGTCCCAGGCCGCTGCCCTGCAGACATGGGGGGAAAGGCATCTGGGGCTGCCCTCAGCGGGGGACAGACCCCACCAGCATGTCCCCAGGGCAGGGACTCACCAGGGCTGCCGGCAGGGCACACCTCTCCGTCCTGCTGTCCATCAGCCCTCGCCTGCTGGCAGAGCGCTTGTCCCGCTCCTCGAGGTGGGCGTAGGGGTTCCCCCGGGGGCCGTAGGTGCCAGGGCCGGGGAAGCAGTCCTGCGGGAGAGATGGGGTGGCCGTGGGCAACCTCGGCAAGGGGGACAGTCCCCAGCAGGAGGAGACGGTGCCCACGGTAGTGCTAACCCTTGCAAAGGGCTTGTTTTCTGGAGGCGTCAGCCCAGAGCCGAGTCCCACAGCTGGCAGGCATCACGCCCCAGCACCTCCCGTGTCAGGGGGTGACGTACCCGGCGGCCATCTCTGAACCGCTGCTCCCTCGTGTCGCAGATCCCCCGGAGGCTGCAGGGCCGTGTCTCCTGCAGGAAGTCCCTGATGTTGTACGTTCCCGGGCCCAGCCGTTCCTGCTGCAGGAGGAGAGCGGGGAGGGTGAGGACGGGGCTGGGCAGCGCTGCCCGCCCCAGCTCGCCCCCAGCAAATGTGCACGGAGGGTGGAGGAAATCCAGCTCTTACCTGGTGTTTGCGCCTCTTCATTATCTCCTTGGACTGGAAATGGGGCAGGTGACAGCCCTTCTCTGCTCTGGCCCAGCCAGAGGCTGATGCTTTTCCCTGCAACGCAGAGCCGGAGCACTGTTGTCAGCAGCACCGGGGCTGAGCCCATGCTTGGCCAGCCATGGCTCAACAGCCGGGCACAGGGGGGTGATCAGGGGATCCAGACATGGGGATCTGCTGTTCCATGTCCCAATCCTTCATGCTCAGTGTTTGCTGAGCACTGGGACGGCGCTGGCGAGCTCCAGCGCGAGCAGCCCGCATCCCACACTTCCACCCTGGGGCTCTCCCAGCCGTCATGTGCAAAACGTCCCTGTGCAAGAAGCTGCTTCCCAGCTGGCACAGACAATGTGGGAGGTGAGGAGAGCTACATCAGTACATCAGCCCTCCCCGCGTACCCAGGCAAGCCCGGCCGGTGGCCTCACCTGGCTGCCCATGTCCCTGGGGAGCACCTGCAGCACCATGCTGGCAGCTCTGGTCCCCGAGGGCTGTGGGGATGGTGGCAGCCCTCGCCATGGCAGCTGTCACCAGGGCACCCAGCATCCCAGTTCCCCAGGGAATGTCCTGGGAGCACACAGGGCCAGCAGACAGCAGGGTCGAGGCAAGGATCCTGGTTGCAATGGAGGCTCCCAGCCTGGTTAAAGCAACATATTCAGGGCTTGATCCAACCAGTTACCAGGCTTTCATAGGGACAAATTTTCTCTAAGCTGCTAAAAAATACATTCTTAAAGCAACTACCCAACCGGCCAGTTCCACTTTGGGGAAAAAAAAAAATACTGTTTTTAGTGCTTGTGTCCTCTGTGGCACCATATTTGCTGCATCTGTGAGCGCTGGCAGGTCTGGGTGAGGAGACCCCTGCCTGCGGTCTCCGCAGGGGAGGCTTGCCAGCCCCCTTCATGCCCATGGCGTTTGGAGGAGAGCAAGCTGGGCCTGGGGAAGCTGGTTCCCTGGTGCTGGGTTGCTGTTTGGTGCAGAAAGTGGGATTTTGCTGCCCAGCTGCTCCAACAAGTCATCATGTCCTCCAACGCTCGCTACAGAGCTGGGAGAAATGGATTATTTCAGCAGGCGGGGGACCCCAAACCCGTCTGTGTAAAACCCACCTCTGGTCCCTACACACACGTAACTCGTGGTGTAACGCATCCAGCACTGATGGATGCTGTGTGCACCTACATCCGAGGTAGCCCGGAACCCCAGATGATGATATGCATTCTTATGATTTATTTAATTACTATATTTTTATCAGTGTTTATTTTCAAAAGTGTTGTTTGCTCAGCAGGAGCTGTTTGAAAGCACTTGACGGTTACCCCAGGAGCGCCTGCACCTTGGGTAGCTGCCAGAGTACAGGGGATGTGTGGTGATTTTATATCCCCCAATAACTTTCCGAGGGGTGAATCTAAGGCAAGCCCTGTACCTTCCGCCTCACTGGGCATAAAAACATTGTCCTGCAGTCGTGCAGTGACATTAACCTCACTGGAGGGAACGAAAGTACTCAGGAAAGTTAGTCAGCCCAGCGTGTGAGCCAGCGCTGGGGGCTTACGGACCCTACAAGCCGTGTAAGAGCATGTCCAGGGTCGGTCGGGATGCACCGCCTCTCTGTGCTGAGACCCCCAAGCCCAAACTGCAAATCCTGCACAGGATGGAGAAAGGTTCGGCTGCTGAATAACTTGGCCTCCCATCTGCCCTGACTTCTCTTCCCTGGCCCTGGCCTGGTGCTGCCTGGGGATGCTGCTGGAAAGAAAAAAAACACACATTTTTCCACCACCCCAATGGCTAACCAGAACTGTGCCTTCTCCGAGACTGACCCCCTTAATTGCTTTGGCAAGGTGCTGTACCCAGCACTGCTGTGCCAGGGACTGATTTGGGTCCTTCATTCACCTTCCTCCTCATCCTCAGTGCTTTTCCTCCTGGAAATCCCCTGGGGTGAAGAGGGGAGGCCCCAGACAGGAGCCGAGACCCTCCATCCTCCCACGTACAGAGCACCCCCCTCCCAGGCCATGTGTTTGGCCCCAATGGCATAAATCAGCCCCTGGCAAAGCAGCAGGCGAGCAGCTCGGTGGAAGGCTGCAGGGACAGCAGTACCTTTATTACATTCCCCCAGCACAGCTGGAAAAAATAAGGAGCACAGACATGCTTTCAGGCACATAACCCCCGAGCTTAGCCCCGCATTCAGTCCTGTCTGTTGATTTAATAAGAGATATCAGCTTTCCCCACAGACCGCGCGTCTCTTGTACAGCCTTAAACCCTCCCGGTTAAAACACCGCCCCAGTGAATCAATCCAAGATGTTTTTGTCCCTTTGATCAGCACAGCAGGCAATATGTCACTGACAGAAACGTGCTTCACTTCTGTGGCTCAAACAGGCGATAGAAATGGTGAAAGACAACCCTCCCGTCCCGAACCGCCTGGCAAAAATCTTCCACTTCCTGGGCAAGCAGGAGATGGCCAAAGGGATACGCAATATGGCACTGGAGGTCCTGTGGGACCCGTGGTTCAACTGGTAGGCACAGGTAGGTCCCTGTCAGGGCCAGCACAGCGTGCTGGTGTCCAAAGGGTGGGCAGATCACGGACCTGTCCTGCTCCTCCAGCCTGCGAGACAGCCAGGGCGCCTCTCCCAGGCAGCTTTTGCATCACTCATTTAATTACGGTGAGAAACACGTAGGGCGAAGTAATTGCCTGGCAAAACCGGTGAAGGCTGGTCTGGGAGAGAAGCTGTTACCTGGCAGCCCAGAAATCCTGGCGCTGAACTGCTGAGGGAATTCCCCAGGTCCCTCTGGGCAACGTTTTACAAGATGCCGAGTCACCTCGCAGAACTGGCTCGACTATTTAATGACTTAAATACTCCTAAATCACTCAGGAGGAACAAAAATGTGCCCTTTAATCCCTTGGTTTTGCCCATTTCCAGCCCCCTGTAAACAGGAGTGTACATTAGTGAGTATTTCCCGTTAGAGAAGATTCACGAAGATTCCTTCAAATCCCATTTTTAAATAAAATAAGGATTCATTCTTACTTCCTTATATTTAAACAGGATTATTTAACTCTTCATAAAATGAAGCTCAGTGAAGTGAAATCTCCTCCTCTAGCGGAGCACTTTGATATGAGCTTACAGCTGCCCCTCAGAGATGTTAAACTTCCTTTGAGCTCGAGGCAGGAGGCTGAAAAGTGCAGCATGGAGGTGGTCACCAGGTGGTGTCTGTCTGCCAGGTTTGACTGGAGAAAGCTGAAATGACGTAAGAAAAAAGGCTTTTGATTTCTCATCCCTTCTTCAGGCACACTCCTATGGCCAAGTGGTTCAATGTCTGGACAGAGAATCATAGAACGATAGGGGTTCGAAGGGACCTCTGGAGATCATCTAGTCCAACCCCCTAGGACATGCTGCCCCATGTCTAGCCTGGAAGGGGGAGCAGATGGGTTAGCTGCTTTCAAGGACCCCATGATGACCGGGAACCAAATTTACAGCTGAAGTCAAGAGGAAGAGCAGCATCGCAGGGGCTTGCACCACCTTTCCTGGTACTGCACACCATGGGGTCATGCTTTGGAGACTGGGGCACCTGTGCTGGAGAAGCTGGCCTGGCTCTCTGGTGTAGCTTGGCATGGCCAAGCAGCTGACCTGATGCTAGTGGTTTGCGCTCATATCACTTAGTCATCCATCCTCCAACTGGGCACTAAAACAAGCCAATGAGTTTTGTCTAGTCTCCAGATCCACATGAAGACGTATCTACAAAATCTGGAATGCGCCAAGATGGGACAGGGCCCACTGCCTGACAGAAGAAAGCTCACATGTGCTAAAAAGAACCTCAAAAGGGTCCTCAAGGTTTGCCAAGGGTGGCATGCCACAACGGCATGCCAGAGGTGAAGAGGTGATCCGGCTCCGCAAAGCCGTGGTCGCCCAGGGGAGGATGAAGCTGTTGAGGCTGCTGTTTGGGATGATGAAGCTGGATTCTTCCAAGGGCAGGACGAAGGAGCGGTCACTGTCCCTCTGAGTCGTGGGGGTGGCAGCAGGTTCTGCAGAGTGTCTGACACTCTCGCGAGCTGTTCACTCTGACACAGTTTTCTATAATCTTTCTAATTAAAAAAGCAATAGACAAATCATAGACTCATAGAATGGTCTGGGTTAGAAGGGACCCTAAAGACCATCTAGTTCCACCCCCTGCCCTGGGCAGGGACACCTCCCACCAGACCAGGCTGCTCACAGCCCCGTCCAGCCTGGCCTTGAACCCCTCCAGGGATGGGGCAGCCACAGCTTCTCTGGGCAACCTGGGCCAGGGGCTCACCACCCTCAGGGTGAAAAATTTCTTCCTGATATCTCATCTGTATCTCCCCTCTTCCAGTTTGAAGCCATCACCCCTCGTCCTATCACTATGTGCCCTTGTAAAAAGTCCCTCCCCATCTTCCCTGCAGCCCCTTTAGGGCCTGGAAAGGGCTCTCAGGTCTCCCCGGAGCCTTCTCTTTTCCAGGCTGATCACCCCCAGCGCTCTCAGCCTGTCTCCACAGCAGAGGGGCTCCAGCCTCTGATCCCCCCCCGTGGCCTCCCCTGTGGCATTAGCCCTCTAAGAGCCCCGTTGTCACCCCGCCGCCCCGGCACCGGTGGGCACCCGCCGCCATCCCCTGCCCGTGGCTGGCTGCCTGCTGAGCTCCCTCCGAGCCTCCAGCTGCCGTGCTGGGCCGGCGGCAGAGCTCGGGGTGCCCCGTCTCGCCCCCCGGCCCGCTCCGCGCCACGTCCCCAGCCCCAGCACGGCGGCGCGTTGGCGGACTCCCGCCGCGGCCGCCCTGTCCGCCCGGCAGGTGGCGCTCGCCGCCCCGCCGCCGCAACCATAGAGTCCTGGCTGCCTCCTTCCGCTCCGCCAACTTCCGGCTTCTGGCCGGCTGCGGGTGAGTTTCCCCCCCGACACGTGACAGGGGGCTGTTCCCCATTGGTTGTGGCGGCGGGGGGCGCGCGGGGCGGGCTGGCGCGCGCTCGCGGCCACGTCCGCGTGGAGGTGTGAGGGCGGCGCCGCCATGGCGGGCCTGCTGAGAAGATGGCGGCTCCCGGCCCGCACCGCCGGCCTGCTGAGGAGATGGCGCAGCTGCGGGCCCCGGCATGGCGGCCCGGGCAGAGCCAGGCGGCTGCTGCTCTCACAGCTCTTCCAGCCCCTCAACCTGCAGGTGGGCGGCGAGGCGGGGTTGGAGGGCAGGCCCGGGGAGCCCCTCTGCCGGAGCCAGAAGCTGATGCTGCAAGGGGGGCTGATCCACCCCGCCAGCCCCGGCTGCTACTACTACCTGCCACCCACCGTCCGCGCCATGGAGAAGCTTGTCAAGGTGATGGACGAGGAGATGCAGGCCGTGGGGGGGCAGAAGCTGAACATGCCCAGCCTGAGCTCAGCGGAGCTGTGGCGTGCCAGTGGCCGCTGGGAGCAGATGGGGCCGGAGCTCTTCCGGCTGGCGGACCGGCACGGCAAGCGCTATTGCTTGGGCCCCACACATGAGGAGGCGGTGACGGAGCTGGTGGCCGCTCACAGCAACCTGTCCTACAAGCAGCTCCCGCTGCGCCTTTACCAGGTAACCAGGAAGTTTCGGGATGAGCCCAAGCCCCGCTTCGGCTTGCTGCGCGGGCGGGAGTTTTACATGAAGGATATGTACACCTTTGATGCCTCTGAAGAGGCAGCTCGGCAGACCTATGACCTTGTGTGTGACGCCTACCGCAGCCTCTTCGACCGGCTGGGCCTTCCCTTCGTCAAAGTGCGGGCAGCCACGGGCAGCATTGGAGGCACCATGTCCCACGAGTTCCAGCTCCCGGCAGATGTCGGTGAGGACAGGCTGGTGCTGTGCCCTGACGGACATTTTGCAGCCAACGTGGAAACGCTAAACGGGGAACAAACATCTTGCCCCACATGCAGGGAAAAACTCACCCAGACCAGAGGGATCGAAGTGGGGCACACGTTTTATCTGGGGACCAAGTATTCCTCTGTTTCCAATGCTGTCTTCCTCTCCCCCGAGAACAAACCCCAGCTGGCAGAAATGGGTTGCTACGGCCTGGGCGTCACTCGCATCCTGGCAGCCTCCATCGAGGTGCTGTCTAAGGAGGACAGCATCCGTTGGCCGAGCCTCATTGCGCCCTACCAGGTCTGCTTCATTCCCCCCAAGAAGGGCAGCAAGGAGGAGGAGGAGGGAGCTGCGCTGCTGGAGCGGGTGTACGATGACCTCACCGAAGCGCTGCCCCACCTCGCCGGTGACTCGGTGCTGGACGACAGGACGCAGCTGACCATCGGCAAAAGGCTAAAGGACGCCAACAAACTGGGTTATCCCTACGTGGTCATAGCCGGGAAGAGGGTTTGCGAGGACCCCCCGGTCTTTGAGGTTTGGAATCAGAACACCGGCGAGGTTTTGTTCCTCACCAAGGAAGGTGTCATTGAGTTGATGAGTAAAGTGCAAGTCCCTTAAACTCCCTGTCTCTGAATTTCTCATCTTTGCTGCACTAAGTTTATCTGAAGAGCCTCGGTTCCTTTTCGAGGATGTGCAGGTTGTCAGTGAAGGCTCGGGGTGAGCGGAGCCGAATCCAGCTCATGTCAGAGCTGGCCTCGGTGCCTTGCAATGGCGCTGGGGTTGAGCTGGGGTCAGATCCTGTTTCCCTGTGGGACCGGGGGTGTTTCTCCTCTGGCTGCGGGCCCCCACGAGCTGCTTTTACCAGTGTGTGTAACCTCACGTGGCTGTGGGAGCGCTGGCAGGGCCAGCCATCACTGCCCGGCCACGGCAAACAGGCTGGCAATGGCCTCTGTCGAGCCCACACAACAGCTGAGGCAGCAGGAGGGGGGACAGGAGGGCTTTCCCTCTCCCTTCTTAGATGCTGAGTTCTGAGCATGGGGGATTTTAAGAGGGAGAGAAAGGAAGGCACCTTTATGCTGTTTGTGTCTTCTCTGTGGAGACAGCCAGGTTCTGTGAAGCTGGAGGCTAATCTTAATTGAAGTGAAATAGTGAACTCCAGAGCCCTGTTCACCTTGAAAATGCCATAGCACTGCAAATCTGCAGGAATTAAGGTGAAAAATGGTGTTGGGCATCCGCATCCCAGTCCTGCAGGTCAGTCCAGCTGGTGAGGCGCCTGGATCTGCCGGGCTTGGGTGGTGACACCCAAGTGTGGTTTCGGGGATGTGGCCTCAGAGTGGTAGAAAATCTTTGCCGAAAAGATTAACTAGGAAACATGAAATCAGGGTACCTGCAAATGTCCGGGCCATGTTGTTTTTAGGCTGTAAGTAACCCTGTCCCACTGGCTGGTGACATCCCGCCCGTACATGCCCACTGCAGCCTGGGGCTCGCCTTGCCGGGGCTCCTGTGGGGAACAGCCACCATCCCAGTGACACTGACTGGTGCCGTGGCCCCCTGAGCCTCCCTCGAGCGGGGAGACTCCCCTCGCCCTGTGCCGCAGCTCCTGCCTCTGAGATCTGGAGACCAGGACCAACAGCGGTGCCACTGTCACGGAGGGCTTTGTGTCAGACCCGCGTGCTCCTGGACCTGAGGAGGTCACCTGGGTCGCCTTCTCCCTGTCCCAAGCAAGGATCAGCTCCAGCTGCCATGCCCATGGGAGATGCCACCTTTAGGTTTACCTGCCCCTGAGGGCGCTGGCGATGGGCTTGGGGCACTGGGGCTGAGGGCTCGGGGATGGGCCCGGGGGCTCAGGGCCGAGGGCGCTGGGGACACCAGGGCCAGGGCTGAGGGCTTGCGGCCGGGGCTGAGGGTGCTGGGGGTGTGCTTGGGGACAGGACCCTGGGGACACCAGGGCTGAGGGCTTGGGGCCCGGGCTGAGGGCGCTGGGGGTGGGCTTGGGGACGGGGCCCGGAGGCGCGGGGACGGGGCTCGGGGACGGGCCCGGGCGGTCAGGGCCGAGAGCGCTGGGGCCGGGCCCGGGAGCTCAGGGCCGAGCACGCTGGGGCCGTGGGGCCGGGCCCGATGACTCGGGGCCGGGCCTGAGGCGGGGGGCGGGCGATGGGAAGGCGCGGGGCGGCGCGGAGCGGCAGCATGGCGGAGGCCGGGCCTGGCGGCGGCGCGGCGCGGTACCGGGGCGCTCTCCACCCCGACAGCTGGGAGGAGGTGAGGCGGCGGGGCCCGGGTGGGGTGCGGGGGGCCGGGCCGGGCTGAGCTGAGCTGAGCTGAGGGCCGGTGTGTGTCCGCCCGCAGGAGCTGGAGGCCATCCCCATGTTCATGAAGCGGTGCCCGGCCGAGATCGACGCGGCGCGGCAGCCCGAGCTGGCCTGTCTGCAGTCCCTCCTCTTCGACGAGGAGCAGGGCCCCGCAGGTGGGCAGTCGGGGCTGGGAGGGGGTCTGCCCGGCTCGGCGAGAGGGCTTGGGGCGCCTCTGGGGCGCTGGGGAGCGGCACCCTCCACTCAGGCCCTGTCTGTTCTTTCCCCCCGCCCCGCTTCCATCCCTGCAGAGCTGGCCAGGATGTACAAAAATGAAGGGAACGAGTACTTCAGGGAGAAGGACTACAGGAGAGCTGTCATCGCCTACAGCGAGGCGCTGAAAAAGAACTGCGAGGACCCCGAGCTGAACGCCGTGCTGCACACAAACCGGGGGGCCGCACAGTTCTACCTGGGTAAGGGGACGTGCCCCCGTCTTCCTCGGACAGGGCTGGGAACGGGGCGCTCACCTGCCTGAGGGATTCCTCTCCTTTCGGTCCTTGCTCTTAGTGTGCTCTTCCTTCCTCCACTCGCCTCACAGTGATTGTAGAAACTGAGTTACAGAGTCCCCACATAAGCCGTTTTGTCACCTTTGGATCTGGTTGCACTTTAAACATAAATGAAAAGTTTTGAGCGGTGTTTCTTGCTTATAGGTAACTACCGTTCTGCTCTCAATGATGCCATCCAAGCGAAAAAGCTAAAGCCCACCCATCTCAAAGCAATCATAAGAGGTAAGAGTCAAAGCACATGTTACTGCACGGAGCGCAAGGTCGTTTCAAAACAGCTTTGCACATGTTAGTTTTACTTATTGTGCTGTTATTGTTACAAACCCAGGAACACACTGTTGTTGGATGTCGCGTTGTTTCACTGCATGCCCGAAATTAGTGTTGAGTGTGCATTCATGCTTTGTTTCAGGACATCATTCATTTCAGGAAATTAAAGCAGTTACTGTACCAGATCACTTCTCTTGTTTTGTTATTGCTGTTTCTCCCCAAAACAGAGCTCTGCCTTTTGCTTTGGCTTTTTAGTCAAAATACTGCCTTTTTGCTCATTGCTCTTCAGCTTCTGTATCTGTCAAAGAGGCTTTGGACCTGTTTCTGTAGAGCACAGCATAACTTTTGCTGTTTTCCACTAGTTTTGGGGCTTGGGGGTTCCCCCCCCGAGCCTTTCTCACTCCATGGAAATGGCCGCTTTATTTTTCCTCATGAGACAAATTTTAATGATAAAGTGTTGCTTGTAACACACACTTCTAGCATCATTCTGCTGATTTCTTTGACTAGATGAGCAAATGATACGGGAACTGCTGAAATATTTTAGGTTTTCTTCTCAGCTGACCTGCTGGCAGTCTACAATTGAACATGACTCCGCAAGACAATAGTGTGTGCTGCTGCGTGCGCCTCTTGAAAGCATGAGGGCTAATGCCGTCTTCATAACCACCACTTTGTGTAGTGATTGTATTCTGACTCCAATACCATAACCTTAAAATCTTAATCCTTCCAGGAGCTCTCTGTCACATGGAGCTAAAGAATTTCTCCGAAGCAATAGCATGGTGTGAGGAGGGCTTGCAAATAGATTCAAAAGAGAAAAAGCTTGTGGAAGTGAGAGCTAAAGCTGACAAATTAAAGGTAAATATTAAGGCAGTCCAGTGTCTACAATGCTTGTCGCCTACTTTGTGTCAAGAAGCACCTTGGGATCCTTGGTTGAAGAGTGCTCCGTACAAGATTCTGTGTATTATATTCCCAAACAGAATCGAGTGGTGGTTCCATGTAGTGCGTGTTGTTGAGATGTGTAGGGGAGAGAGCTGGAGGGGACCCTTCTGGAGATCTGAGATGATTTCTCCACCCGTTGGCAGGGTAGGGCAGCGATGGGCACTGGTTTGCTGTGTGTGACCATGGTGCAACCTTTTCTTACATGCAGCGAGCCGAGGAGCGGGATGCAAGGAAAGCAAAAGTGATGGAGAAGAAAGAGCAGTGTCAAAAGGAAATTTTGCTTGCAGCAATAAAGGTGGGTCAGTGACGGGGTTTGGTTTTCTTTAAAGAGCTCTCTTGTCTGTCTGTAAGAGGTTGTTCTCACATGTAGGCTTTAGTGGGCTAGAGCCAAAGAATCGAGTTAAAACCATGGTTCTCCTTATCTGTGTGCCTCAAGCCCCAGCTCCCACATTTCCATATTTCAGGTAACAGCTAATGCAAAATACAAACTCAGTGTTAGGAGGTAGACCAAACGTTCAAGAGGGTGCTCTGTCTGCTGAGCTGTAGCATCACACTGGCCCGATTAACCTTACTTTCTTTGCTGCTGATGGGCTTTATTTCAGTGGAAGGGTAAAAGATAACCATCCAGTAGGGTGGAGGACAGAATCCGTCCTGGATCCTTTCCGTTCTTGGCGTCTGTTTGGTCTATGTTAAAATCTTTTGGGCTGTTACGTAAAATCTGATCTCCTCTTCTGCAGTTGTCTTTCTAAAGAAAGAGTGAGCTTTCTTCAGTTCTCTGAAAGCGTGGATGTTCTCAGGAGCTGGTGCGTGTCGTTGCACCCTGAAGTTATGGTCCCGAAGAATAGGATTTCAGATGCCTCCCTTGCCCCACATTTTCTCAGGCTCTTCTCTCAGCGTGCAGGCTTCTCTGGATTCCCACCTCTCCTCCTCTGTTTTATGAGGAGTCTGGGTGTCTGGCTGAGGTTCTGGATTCTGCTGGGAAGACCGGTCACCTGAGTCTGATACTGTAAGAACGCTTTTGATGGCATGTTTAAGGGCTGACTCATTAATAAGAATAACACAATTTGTCTTTTTACTGGCTGCTGATTTTTTGCTCTTGTTCTTCCCACCATAACTGTTTGGTTTTTGGTTGGGTTTGGTTTTTTCCTTCCTCCTCTCCAGGAAAGAAATATCAAGCTAGTTCTTGAGCCTTCAAATGAAGAAGAGGAAATATCAGACGGCCTGGCTGAGTTATCCATAGATGGATTCCACTCTGACAATGCCACAGGGGCAAAGGTGCACCTAGATGCTGATGGCAACCTAAACTGGCCTGTCCTCTTTCTGTACCCTGAGCATGAGCAGACAGACTTCATTGCGGCTTTTCATGAGAACTCCAGGTAAATGCACTGTCAGCAGCGTTCTTGCATAAAGGCGATGTTTGAGTAGGTGAGCACAGGCAGCGAGTGAAGCACTGCCATGCTCATGAAGTAGCTCCGGATTTCTAATGTCATAGCTGACCCTGCTTTTGAGCAGGAGGCTGCCCTCGATGACGTCCTGAGGTCCTTTCCAAGCTGAACTCATAGAATCATCGAATGGTTTGGGTTGGAAGGGACCTTAAAGCTCATCTGGTTCTAAGAATTATTCTATGATTTACAAATGCCTCTTTAAAATATGAGGGCCAAAATCTTGACGTTACATGAATTTATAGCACAGACAAACGTGTCGTATTTGGCCAGTGTGATTAAAGGGGGTTGCCATGAAAGCTTAGACCAGTGGCCAGTTATACCTGTGTCCCATCCTCAGGCACGGATTTTAGAGGTTCATTAAGGTGCTGTTCCCAAGCCCTCCAAATATGGGGTCTCGGAAAGAGGATTAAACTTGAAAATTATACAAAGCTTCCAAAGGGGACCTCTCATAACCTCCAGTGACCCTATAGTTTCCATAGGGGCTTACAGCAGGCTTGACTGAAGTGCTGCAGACCTTTCAGACTATAAGCAAGTGACTGACAAGGTGGGAATTCCACTTCCCTTGATATTAACTTCAGTTTCTGATCTTGCAATGCTAAACAAACTTGGAATTTGTAACTTCTTTTTTTTTTTGTGGGGAAGTACCTATTCCTCAGATCTAATAATAAGTTTAGGACTTAAAATTACACTGCAAACAGAGTAGTAAAGTTGTGGTTCTTATACGATGGTGTTCACTACTCCTTTTCATGACCAAAAGAAATGAAAATGGGTTCTTAGAACAAATTAGCCACCAACACTCCGCAAGCATGAAAATAAGCAAGCCTCTGACACACGAGCATATTCTGAGCTCTCTGATCTGCTGAAGCGTGGTGCTGGTGGGACCGGGTAGAAGGAAAATCGATTTTAGATGAAATGCAGGGTGTTTATTTTGACATCTTCTTCAGTGGGAAAACGAAAAGTTAAAAATAATTTGCCGTTGCACTGCTCAAGTTTGAAACCAATAGCATGAGTTACAACGGGGCCTTGGTCTCGTTGGGAAAGCAAAGAGTTTGAAGGGAAGAAACTCTTAGTGATCCATACTTACTTTCAAGTCTATTGTCTGATTTGCCAATGTATTTTTACCATCAATCAAATGCAACTGTACAAATCATTGCAGCTGAACGCTTCATCTAAGCTAACCAAGTGTGTTTTGGCTTTTAGGTTTATTGATCATTTAATGGTGATGTTTGCTGAGTTACCTCCTTGGGATTTAGAAAGAAAATACCTTCCCAGCAATATCGAGGTGGGAGGTTTGACTTTCCTTCTATTTCAAGGTTGTCGTGTTGTGATTTGGTTTTCCTGGAGTCAGATGGAGCAGCTTGGAGCGTATGAAAGCAATGGCATCGTTACCTGTTTACCCAACATGGGTGTGAAATAAGGATTTGGAGAGCTATGTTCGTTTATTAACACAAACATTTTCCAGGTGTGCTGACACGGACACAGAATTCATTAATGAAAATGAAAGTTCTTTTTTCTTCGACTTAGGTTGTATTTGATAGAAGGCATTTATAGATACTGCTTAGATTCTCATCTTTGTAATGACAATTAAGATTTAGGCCATCGAGCTGGTAGGCTGCCGGTTTTTTAACTGCATTGTTGTGAAGTTGCTCAATACAAATGAGGAAATATGTAACGAATTTAAAAAAAGGGTTATTTTCAGATCTAGCTGGTGGTGTTTAAACACTTAATCCCATCAAGACAGTATATGTCTATTAAGACTTTAGCACATCCGAGGTGCGAGTTGGTTGCGGCTATGGCAGGTTTGGAGAATTTTTCAGAAATTGTACATGGAAGGATACAGGTGTTTATTTTTCATTTCCCACTTCAGCGTGACGTGTGCCAGCCCTTCGTGCAGTGAGCAGACAGGTCCAAAAGGACAGTGGCTGTGTACTTTACCAGGTTAAATACTGGGATTGTAGCTCCGTGTGCAGTCTAAGGCACAGTTGCTGGATTCGAATCTTTTAAATCTACTCTGTTTTATTCAAGTACCTTTAAACCTACTCAGTTTAGCTCGTACCATTGCTGCGTGTCACCTGTTAAAAAGCAGCCCGTAGATTTTGATTGCTTCTCTGTAAAGCACGGGAACAGCCAGTGTATTTTGCCTTCCTGCTGCCACTGCTACTAGAAGCTGAGCTAGTTTATACAGGGAAGACTTGGAATTTACACAAAACAATTTCTATGTTCCTGAAGTTAGCGTCCGACACAGCTGATTCCAGCTACAGATGTTTGGTAAATTTCGAGTCGATATATGGTGTGCTGTTACTGGACTTTTAACAGCTTAAGTAGTTTGACCTCATGTATCTTAAGTGTTTAATAACTTTCCCAAATTTTTTCAGCTCTATTTTGAAGATGAAGAAAGAGCAGAAATGTACAAGCTGAACCCGGAACACACGTTGCTGCAAGTGCTGCAGCACCAAAGGTGAGGCCGTACCTGTTCATGCCCACAGAGAGCACAAAGGCAAAAAGTATGAGCGACGGGCTTTAAATGCAGTTTGCTCTCTAATTTAATAGTCCTAACTCTTGGACTTTAATTGTCGTAACTCTTCTCTGATTTAATAGTCCTAACTCTTGAAGGTGTAAAGCAGTGGGACTGCATGGATTTTGTGCCTGGCTTTAGCGACTTACATCATTTTTTTTCCCAAAACAAAAAAACTTAATGACTTTTTCCAGGACTGGATGGAGTTGGGAAGGGGAATCGGGCTACACACCACAAGCAGCAGCACAAAAGGGCTGTTTCAGATCCCATCTACGCAGTGCTACTTTAAAAAAAAAAGGGAAAAAGCAGCAGCATGTAAAGAGAGCATGTTGAAGGTTAACAATGCTCTCACTGTTAACGATGCTGCGTGAGCGGCCCCCAGCACAGCACGCAGCACAGTTTCGCTCTGAAACTGACTTTAAAGTGTTGTGCAGTTATTTAGAGAGAAGAATTTGCTGTTCGTGAAGCCAAAAAGTTACTGTAAAGCCCGTGCTGTTAACTCGCACCGTCTTGTAGCTGGCTGGAGAAGGCCTGCTGCCCGGCGCTGGGGACTTGGTCTGTCACCGTGGGAGCGGAGCTCTAGGTCCACTGCTGCGGGCTGTGCTTGAACTGTCCCTCCATAAAACTCAGCAACGTGCGTAAACCCGCAGACTTCAGGCTGTAAGGGCAGTTGCAAAGGAAACCTCCTTCCAGAGGGAGAATGACAGCTGTTTTAATTAGAAGTAGCTGTTGGGAGAGGATTTGATTCATAAAACACTCCTCCTCCTAAATGTGTGTAGCCCTGGCTACGAAAGGCTCTGCTGATCAACCAGAAAGCTTGTCATTGGCCTTGGGGAGGTCAGTCTTTATTGAGCTGGGCAGAAGTCACTCACCTTGCATGACGCTTGGCCAGCTACAAGGAAGCCAAAGGACTCGTTTTAATCTTTGCAGGTATTTTGTAAAGGCTGGCACTCCAACAGTTTTGGCATTTGTAAAGCATTCTCCGTTCTCAAAGAAGTACTTCTCTGGCAAGAAGGTGCATCGACTATAACGAGCAAGAACGAAACGAGGAATCCTGTGCAAGAGGCTGCTGTTTGTTATCCCAGCTACAGGCTGCAAACTTCTGCTTGTACTAAAAGACCTTGCACGCTTCAGGGGGAAGAATAATCTTGGCACACGGGGAAACTTGCAGGAAAGCAGCACGGGAGAATGAAGGGTTTACAAGAGGGGATTATTTGTTTAAAAAGAAATCCAGCTGGTTTGCAGAAGGTCTCCTCGGTGATAGGCTGCATGCGGTTACGAAATAAACCTGAAGCAGCGACAAACGCTGGCTGCAGTTGAAGCAGCAGCAGCAGCTGGGAAAGTACTTACTTACCTGTGAAAAGTCACCGATTTCCGTGGAGGTGGGCTGGGGTTGCTGGGGTTTCACAGCAGCGGTCCGGGGCCGTACCTGCCTGCTGCAGCGGGACGGATGCAGTCAGATTCCTGCCTGGGATTAAACGGCTGCTGCTTTTTCACCGCTCGGCTCTGCCGCCGGCCAGGGTAAAGCAGAGCTCTTCGCTGGGAGCGGTGTGTTTTACTGACCCTTTTGCTACCTTACCGATGGCCCCATAGAACCCGGAAATAAACATGTCTATTTTAAGTAAGACTGACTTCTGCCTAATAAATGAGACAATAATTCTTCTCACCTTGTTAAATACTCCAAGAGAATGACGAACAGTAATTCTAAACCCAAACGTAACAACCTTATCCGTTACGCTAACCGGTAAAGCCAACATGCAGGGTCTTCTGCGCTTCTGTGTTAGCTTTCAGCATTTAATTAAAAGTAATTCTAAATCTCTTTTTTCTTAGACACACCTAGTGCACAGGGTCAGCCATAAACACTCCTGCTCAGATCACGCAGGATTTTTCGCACTCCAAGAGCTGTATTCAGACGGCGCTAAAGAAAGCATTTCCATTTCACTATTCCTAAATTTCTGTACCGTGCGCAAACACAGTTAAGAGTATCTTCGTCTGAGGATGCTGAAATTTAATCTCCAGAGCTGGGGGTTAGTTTACAAGGCAGCAGGATGCCTCCCTTTTCCCAGAGCGTTGGTTCTGGCCAGCCAGCCCCGGCTCTCACAGGGCAGAGAGTCGGGCAGCCAAGTAGTACAAGCTCAGGCCGTTGCAGGCGACGCAGCAGAGGTTGCAGAGGGAGGACAGAGCGTGGTAGAGGGAGAACTGCCGGGACAGCTGCCTGTAGCTGGGGTTGGCGGCACGCAGCTCCCTGCAGGACTTGCTGGTTGACAGCCCGACCTCCTGGCCAAGGCCGTGGCTGCGCTCGACGAGGTGCATGTCTGCCACGATGTCGGAGGTGACCGGCCCGAACCACTGCGTGTTCAGCACAGAAGCAGCGACGCAAACGAAGAAGATGATGATCTGCAGGGGAGCAAGGCCCGCCCGTGAACATCTCGCACATCTGGTAGATTAAATTCCTCCCCCAGCCCCTCTAACGCACAAGGCTCGCTGCAAGCTGGATGCTAACCGGCTTCTTTTAACCAGAGCCATGTGTGGACATCATCATCGTTTGCAAACCAACCTCAGTGGAGCGGAGCGGAGCGGGACCCCACGGAGGGAGGAATTTGGGCTAGGGCCAGCTCATGTTTTAAAGCGGGAGGCTACCTGGGTAGTTTGTTCGTCGCTGAGCAGCTCGCTGGGGTGGTACATGGCAAATAGAGTCAGGTTGAGGAAGGCACAAGTGGAGCCGATGTGGAAGTAGTAGGGGAAGAGCTGGCGCTGGATGGAGCCGTAAGTGTGGCGAGGGAGGTGGCTGCCCATCACGAACCCTGCAAGGGGGGAGAGCGGGTAGGTCGTGGGGCAAAGCCACCTCCCCTGGGCCTTCCCCCGGCCAGGGAGCCACGGCGGCGTGCACGGGCCACAACCTACCTGCCACGAAGGTCACCCAGATCTGCATTCCCCAGTAGGTGGAGAGGAAAACCAGGTGCAGCAGTTTGATGGTGTTGGAGGGCTCTGTGTCCATCGGTGTGGTGTCCTGGCTGTGGACGAGTCCCTCCATGTCAGCCGAACTGCCCCCCAATTCGCTGCTGTTACTGCCGTCACCTTGCTGGGTGCAGCAAAGGCAGTTTAGCTTCACAAGCTGGCTTCTTTGGGAAGAGCTTTGGAGCTGGCACAGCCCCTTCCCAGCCCTGCCACCACCCACTCGACGGGGCTGCCAACCCGGTTCTCGGACCCCTTCTATCTCAGGGGCCGGGCACTGCGTCAGCACCTGGTAACGGGCCCTGTCAGGTGGACTTTCGGTAATGTCCAGCCAAAGCCCCGGCTGACCCCTGGCAGCAGGAACGAGCAGAAAGTCAATAAAAAGGAAAAGCCCTGACAGATATGCCTGCCCACGCTGCGGCCATCAAAGAGGCCTCTTGGCCGGGGAAAAGTCCCCCTGTCTAAAAACAGCATGAGTTTTTGCACTCTTTAACAAAAAAGCCTGGGGGCTTGAAGAAGCCGGGCTGGCTCCCGGCGTCACCCCGCTGCCCCGGACCCCACGCTGGCACAAACACGAGAGCACGGCCAGCGGCGGGGAGGGGGAGGCTTTGAAGGAGCTGCCTGCTCCGCTACAAGGAGCGCTTTGGAAATTAATTAAAACAAAGCTGCTGGGAGCAGCCCATCAATTCTGCCGCCTGCTTTATTCCTCCTCCTCCCCCCGGCCAGCGGCCTCGGGGCATGAGTTGGAGCGGGAACAGCCTTGAGAGAGACGCTGCCGTCTAATTACATCCCACTCCCCCTGCAAAACAGATAAACACACACCGTGGTTTTATATATCAATTCCAATGTGTTTATTTAGGCGTCTATAAAATCAGGTCCGTGAAACCTTCTCATGATGGTAGCATCACCCACTGGAGAAGGCACTCGGATCCCACCCGGAGCGCTTGTAAATCCCCAGAAATCTTCACGGCCTTTTCTTTGCCACAAGCCTCTTGGCATTTCTGGGATGCTTCCCTGCTCCATCCCCTGGCTTCCCCGATGGCAGAGGCCCAAGGAAGGTGGCCGCAGTCCTTTGGTGGGGCTTTGTTCCCCACATCACCCTGTGCAGGACGGCAGTGGTGGGCGCCACGGGCAGCCGGCACGGAGCCCTCCTGGTCCCAGGGTTCTGGATCTGCCATTCCAAATCGTTTGCCTCCGTGCAGGAATCAGCATCCCAGAGCAGCAGCAAGGCAGCTGGGTGTTTCCATGCAAAGAAGCGGCAGCCGGGAGGGTTGTTCGGAGCAGGGGGTAACACCCTGCAGCGATTTTTTTTTTTTTTTTAAGGAAAAAGGAAAAATTGATTGCTAAATTGGCCCTGGAGTGATGCGTTTGGTGGTGAGGGCAAATCTGGGAAAGGCTGGGAAGAGCAGGTTGCTCCCAACAGGCTCCAAGGCACCCACCAGCGGGTCCCTCCTCCCCCGGGAGCTGGCTGTGGGACGAGGCGGTTGGAGATGGCTGCTCCAGGGATGCTCCAAGCTGCCCGGTCCTGCTGCCCACCGCTCACTCCCGCATCGTTCCCTCCAGCAGAAGATGCCGCAGGGCTGCAATTCCACCACCACCACCCCCCGGCCCCACACATGAACCACAAGATGCTTCCCACCGTTGCAGCTCTCCGTCGTGCTCCCATCCATTTCCCGTTGCTCCCAAATCGCTCCCGCTCCGTCGCCCCACACCCCCAGGGACCCAGCCAGGCGGGGACGAGGGCTGACCGTGGCCTCGCCGCGGGAAAAAGCACAATACTTCAGGAGAAGGAGAGGTCAATTAAAGTTTAATGTTCAGGCGAATACATCATTCCCTCCACTTAATCAAGCAGCAGCAATTTCTAACGATAAGTAGAAAGGATGGCTCGCATCCCGGTGATAAAAAGGCAGGATTGCTCCCGAGTTTCGGGAGATAAGAGGGCTCTGTAAAAATTGAATGTTTTGTACCATGTGCAGCTTGAGACGGCTTTATCTCGTGGCGATAGCGCAGCAGGGGGAGGTCGGGGCAGCCCCGTGCCAGGCCTGGCACGGAGATGTTTATGATGGGAGATAGGGCAGGGATGAGGAGCTTGTGGCCGCAGCTGGCTCCAGGGGTGGGAGCTGCCAGCCGGCACCCACGGGAGAGGGGACGGCGGCTCCTTCTGCTTAGAAACCGGGTGCGGAGTTTGGGTGGCAAAAGCGCCTGTCTAGGGCCTGGGTGTTGCAGAGAGGGAGAAAACACCCTGGAAAAAGACCTTGTGCTCATTTCGGGTGCCCCACGGTCTCGCCTTACCCCGCGCGCGGCATCACCGTCGCTTGCCCATGGACAAGCTCTGCAAAAGCCCCTGCTGGGGGCTGAGCGCGGGGGCTCTGCCAGCAAAGGCGAGGGCACGGCTGCTGCGCGTTAAACCTGCTGCGCCCGCAGCTCTGCGTGCCCGAGGGCTACCAGGGCTCGCTCCCTTCCCGGCTGGCAGCAAGCCTTTCAGAAACCTCCATGCTACCAGAAAACCTCTGGCCATGTGGGCCAGGAACGCCTTGGGTGGGGGGGGGAGATCTCAGCTGGGCTGTGGCCGAGGACCGATGTCCCCCGGGGTGTGACTGATGCGCAGCGCTTCCACCGTCACCCGTGCTGCGTTTCGGCGGCTTTCCTGGAGAAGCAGGATGGCAGCAAGGTCTTTGCAATGGTCCTAACCCCATCCTCTGCTGCCATCAGAGCAGCGCTGGGGGGAAGCACCCCTGGGGGCACTCAGGTCATTAGCGCTCGGGGCAATTAGGGATGGGTATGAGCCTTTGGGGCTCTGGGTTTCGCACCTTCTCCCCACGTCCTCGGCAGCCTTGCTCAGACTTAGGGAAACAAACTTTGAGTTTGTCTTTTTTTTCCTGCTTTTCCAGCGCCCCTGAGGCAGTTTGGGGTTTACGGCTCAAGGTGTTGGTGCACCCGGGGGACGGGGACGAGGGACCCCCACCCCACGCTTGCCAGCCAGGCACAGCAAAGCCCCGGAGCAGACACTCACCCAAAGTACACAGAGATATTTTTTTTCTTTTTAATGCGCTTTTATTGCCTCTCCTTCCACAGCCCCGTGGGGTGGGATGTCAGCCCGCCGGGAGCAGGGGCTGTTTTCCAGCCCTGCCCGGGAAGAGGAGCAGCAGCCGGCGGCCATGGGGGGAGCGGGATGCTCCACCGGCCCCCCCCCACCCCAGGGAGGGATACGGCACCCTCCCCATATCACTGCCCCCTTCCCCCTTTGCTGCCTCGCAGGGAACCAGTTTCCCCCATAAAGAAAGTGTGTAAAAAAAAAAAAAAAATCTGTTTTAGGAAGACTTTGAATCGTATAAAGGTTCAAGTAGCACAAAGTGAACTAGAAAACCAAGTCCTGTACATCAGCTTATAAAATTTCTAAATAAAAAAGAAAAGGAAGAAGAAAAGACATGACGCGTCAGTGCAAAGGGCAAGGCGATGCAGTGATGTCCCTCCACCCCAGCACCCGGGACCTCGCTCAGGCCGGAGCCCCTGGGGAGGCAGGGCCTGGGCGCCACCATCCCATGTCCCCTTCCAGCACCAAGGTGCCCCTTGTCTGTCCGTCCGTCCGTCCGTCCGTCGGTCAGCGCGGGTACCACGGCTCTAAAGGGCCTGCAGCCGCATGATCAGGTCCTCCTTGTTCTTCAGCAGGAACTTCTCGCAGGCTTCGAAGGTGGCGCAGAAGTCGGAGGACAGTCCCGCCACGTTGGTGGTGACGTAGTTGAGGTACCCCGGCGTAGCCTGGTTGTAGTAAGCCACCTGCGAGGCACGGGAGATGGTGAGTAGGGGCATGTGGGGATGGGGGAGCCCCCGCAGTGGGGTGCGGGTGGGCACGGCCCCGCGGCACGTCCGCAGCATCCCACCTTGCTCATCTCCTCCGACTCCGGCCAAATGCAGAAACCGGAGCAGAGCGTCTCCCCCCGCGTGAAGCCGGCGCTGGCTGGGTGGGTGGGCAGCGTCACCGACCGAAAGGCCACCACGTAGGGGTCCCTGGGGAGGAGAGAGCCCGGTGAGCCGGCGCAGAGCAGCCGGCGAGGAGCAGGGGGTCGGGGTCGGGGATGGGGATGGTTACCCCTTGCTGCAGGGCTTCCGTCGGGACGCCAGGATGACAAAGTCCTGCGGCTTGTTCTCGTGGCTGAGCGTCTGGCTCACCACGTGGTAGATCATGTCGTCGTCGTCTACTTGCTGGACGAGCTCAGCGCTCCTGCGAGGCGGGAGGGGACTGGTCAGAGAAACCCCGCTGTGGCCCCCGCATCGGGGGGCTTACACGTTTACAGCCCACTGCCACACCCAAAATATTCTGATGGGCCCAAAATAGATGTTTTCTGCAGCACCCATCATCAGCCCAGGCGAAGCCGGGACAGGGACGCACAGTGAAAGGTCTCTAGGAGCGATCATGGCTCCAGGGCAACACACTTGCTCCCAGGACAGCCCAAAGGGATGTTCCTCCACAAAATTTAAGGATGTGGGTTTTGCCAGGGGCCGGGTGCCCCCAGGAAGCCCCACAGCACTCACGCGTAGTGTCTGTCCCACTCGTGCCGGCGCCGCAGGTCGGAGAGCAGGGAGAAGGCTTGGCTGGCGGCGATGTGGACCGACATCTCGATGCGGAAGGAGAGGAACTTGTCCTCCTCCAGCGTGTACATCCGCACCTCGGGGAGCACAGGGCAGGGGCTGGGACGCGTTCGCCACCGCCGAGCCCGCCGGTTGCCCCCGCTTTGGGGGCGAGGAGCAGCGCGGGGGGACGGGGCAGGGTTTAGTACCTTTTCCTTTTCCCTGGCGAGCGCCCAGTTCGCTTTGGCCACCAGCGTCTTCAGCGCCGAGACGTTGTTGTAGCTCAGATAAACCTGGGGCAGGGGCAGCGCGTCAGGGGTGGGCTGGGGGGGGGGGACAGGAGGCAGTGACTCCCTACCTTGGGAGCATCCTACCTTGTTGCTTTGGTCCCAGGGCACGGAGAGCGGCACCTCCGTCTGTTTGCAGGAGACGACGTATTTTCTGCAGGGAAGGAACAATTTCCCTTAGGGTGGGACACAAAACCACCCACAGACTGTCCCTGTGCGCCAGTGCCGAGCCCCCTCCTCTCCTCCGTCCTCCATCCCTGCATCCCACTTGCTTTTCCTGCTTACCGGTCCAGCCGAATTTTTTTCCTAGCGCTGGCTTCTCTGTACCTCCTCTCTCCTTCCTGATAAATGGGAGAAGCCATTAGGTCAATAGGAAAATGAGGCGGGAGGGGGGAACCCCAGATATCTTTTTGGGAGGGGGCAAAACGTTCAGCAGTGGAAAAGCCCCTGCGCCCGCCGGCTGCCGGCCCGGCTGCGCTGGCAGCGGTGGTTAGTGATTAACCATGAGCCGTTCCGGCATCGCCGTCGCTCACTGGGATCACGCGACGGGCACCGGCACATGAGGGAAAAACCCTTGCTGCGGCTGCAGAGCTGCAAACAGCCGCCGAAACACGAACTGCGTCCCCTGCCTCATGCAAACCTCTCCTCTCGAGAAACAAAACCCCCCCCAAAAAAGCAGCTTATTTCAAAGAGAGCAATAGCACAGTGCTTTAAGGCAGGCGGAGAAGCGGTTTCAGGGAGCCTGGCTCCGGCCATGAGATGCTCTCCCAAGGGTGGGAGAAGAGTCCTAGTTTTAAGGCATTAAAAAAATCAGGTAGGTGGGCACGGATCAGCCATGGGGAAGGTGACGCCTTCGTTCGCTCATGCTACAAAGTGTCCCCAGACAAGTTTTTCTTAAATCTGTCTCGCGTGACAGATTTGTCTTAAATATTCGGACCCAAGGAAATTATGGATCAGGGTGCTTTGAAAGGTAAAAACAACCTAAAAGCTTTGCATTCTTTCCCCTAAATTATAGAAAAGATGAGCTCAAACTTGCAGGCAACATTCTGTTAAGCCTTGCATGGCTAATGCGCCCCCACTTCTGCCCGGGCAAGTGGTTTATTTTATTGTTAGCTATACCGTGCAATCAATTTCGTTCACGCTTGCTACCGAGCAATTTGATTTCCATCGTCATCAAACTGCATTTGTTTTGCCACGAAGCCGAGAGCCTTTCAGGGCTCAGTGGGGACTCCCGGGGGCCACCGCGGTGGGGAGAAGCCAGCCCTGCCCGTGCTTACCCCCGGCTCGGGTGCCACCATGGGCAGGGTGCGGGGCCGGCCCTCCTGGTCCAGCACCACGAAGGTCATGAAGGCGCTGTTGATGTGCCTTCGGCTGATGGACATCTCCTGGCCGTACGCCTCGGCGCAGACCCCCACCTCCATGCTGGTGGGGGCGGGGAGCAGAGAAGAAGGGGTGAGGGTGCGGAGAGCCACCAGGAAGGGCAGGATGGGGACCCCTGGCCACTGGCACCCACCTGTTTTTGAAGGCGTTGTTGACAATGGCTTTGAGCACCAGGCGGTCCCCGACTTGCGATGGTCCCCGAAAGTGGAACATCTCGATGGCCCGCAGCGTTGGGTGGGCATGGCACAGTCGGCTGCAGGGGACAGGTGTCACCCCCCCCGGCCACGGCACCCTGGCAGCCCCACACACCCTCCCTGTCCCAGCCAGAGCCGAGGATACCCCAAAAAATGTCACCCCTGGATTTCAACTGCCAAAACCAGCCATGAGAGGGACAATAAGTAGAGTGTGGTGAGTGTGAACCCTTCCTTGGGTCCTCCAGCGCCATCCACCCATGGGACTCGCTGTACGGCATCACCCAAGGGTGATGTGCTTGGGACCGTCCCTTTGGAGGGTCCCTACAACCCAACCCAGCTGGACACTGCCCTGGCTGTGTGTCCCCTCCAGGCACGCCATCTCCCCCTGCCAAATCCCCATCGGGTCACCTGGCTGCGATGGTGGCCACATTCTCCATCCAGGCCATGATCTGCCCACCGAAGGTGTTGCCCTGATGGTTGGCGTGTGGGGGCAGCACCAGCTCCACGCTCTCCACCCGTGTCTTCTCTGCCGGCACCGCCACGCTGCCGTCCCGCGTCTCCAGCTCTGGCATGGGGGGAGCATGGGATTCAGCATGCCAGGTGGCCAGTGGGACCCACAGACCCCTTACCTCCTGTCCTCATGTCCACCCTCCCACCGCATCAACCCCCCTTCCCAGTTTGGGGGTGCTGGATGGTGGGGCTGACACCGCCCTCCACAGCCAGGGCATCCCCAAACTACCCTTAAACCCCCGCCACGCATCCCGCTGAGGAAGGATGGTGTCACCGGTGGCTGTCGGGGCTATTTTGGGGCTGGAAGCCCCCGGCTGTGGGACACGGTACCAGTCTCACGGGGGCTGCGCGTGAGGAGGTCCTTGAGGGTGTCCTTGTGGACCAGCCGCATGCGGCGGCGCTCGGCGGCGATGCTGTACTCTATCTTCTCCTCCTCCGTCTGCGGGGTCAGCGGCTTCAGCTTCACCTGCAAAGGGGGGACATGGGCAGGGTGAAGTCCTGCTGCCAGGGAAGGCAGGGCTCCTTCGGCCGCCGACATGCGCTCCTATAGCACCGTGTGTCCCACCGTACGTGTGTCGGAGCCAGCCGCGCTCCCCCTGGGTTGTGTTACAGCTGCTCACGGAGGGGCCAGAGGGCAAATGACTCCTTCAGCTGGATAGGGATCCCCTGGGAGGTGCCACAGAGCAGGGATGGGCACTGATGCAAAGGAGCGATCCTGCAGTGCTGGCAGGGAGGGACATCCCTGCCCTCCCCGGGCACAGAGGAGGGGACGGCAGCAGCAGCGGGTAGTTGCCCTCTGGGCCCAGAGCAAGCCAAAAGCCCCGGCATCCCACCGTGCACCCCACACACATGGGATAAGGGAGCACAGACCCCATCGTGTGCAGGTAGCCACGAAGCGACGGCGCATGCCGTGATGGAAATCCCAGCCCAGCTCTCCCCAGAGAGGACATTCCCTGGCTGCCTCTGCGCGGGGGCCGACTGAGCCCCCGCAGCCGCTGGCCGCCGCTCACCTTGCTGCCGAAGGGTCCCTGCGCCACGAAGGTGGCATACGCCTTGCAGATGCTGCAGTGCTTCCCGCTGCACAGGTCCTCGTAGCTCACCTGGATGCCCACCTGGGAGAGGGCAGAGCACCCCTGAGAGCCGGCTCCGCTCCCCGGGGACCCGCATCCCTCCAAGGACAGCAGGAGGGGGCCGACACGCGGGATCAAAGCTGGGAATCGCGGGAGGATTTGGGTGTTTTGCATTTGGTGGCAGTGAACGGGCACGCGTGGCTGGTGGGGACGGGCACGCACCAAGGGGGACAGGGGCTGGGGTGAAGATGGCGGGGGGGCGGCAGACCAACCTCCATGCTGGAGTTAAAGGCTCGGTTCACTTTGGCTTTGATGTTGACAACTTGCCCCACACTGAAAAACAGAAAGAGGAGAAAGCGCACCGGGATCAGCAGGGGACAACGGCCCGTGGTTATCCCGCACGCGTGCCGGCACTGAGCATCTCCCCACCAAGGTGGCTCATCGCCCACGGCGGTGGTGGGACAGGGGGGACACGCCAAGACAGCCGGCAGGACATGGGGACAGATACCCCCCACTTGTGTGAGCCTGCGGGTGTCCAGCCCGGTGGTGAGATGTCACCCCCGAGCAGCTGCATGCAAACAGGTCCCAGGTCGGGGCGGGGGAAGTGGTGCAGGTGCCCGATGTTTGCTTTGCACCCCCCGCCATGCAGGCATGCACGCTCCTGCCAGAGCAAACAGTTCCTCCAGCCTCGCATGAGATGTCCTGCACAACGGGGGCACCCATGGGGTCTCCCCCTGGGCCCTCCATCAGCGGCAGCAGCAGCCCCAAAGCTTCAGGCATCTTGACTGCTCCCATCCCTCTTCCTCTCCAGTGCCTCCCAGCAACAGATGCCTTGGGATACTGGGAGACGGCAGGAGGCAGGATCCGGCCAGTGGCATTTCGCACCGTCTCTCACATGAAACATCTGCTGGCAGCAAACTGCTGCTCGCAGCGTCCAGGAGCTCTCCTCTGCGCCTTCAGTAGGCTTCAGAGTAAACACGCAGACAGCTTCAGCTCTGCAGCCTGACCTGATCCAGACTGGTACCGACCAAATGAGCAAATGCAGCTTATTGGCGACACTGACAGCAAACAGAGTCTTTACCAAATGCATTATTAAATCAGGAATGTTCCTCATCCCCTAAAGGAAACCAATGCTAGGAAACTCAGTGGAAAAATAAACCCTAGGACTGCTACTGCAGGTTTGCACCGTAGAGGGCTCAAAACCAGAAGCGAGGAAGAGTCAGCGTGTGCTTCAGCACCGTAACTCCCCCCTCGCCCCCCCCCCACGACTTCTGGCTCCAAACAACCATCATCATCTCGGCTACTCCACACGCTCTGCACCTTGGCTCTGGCTGGAGCAAGGAGGGTGCGAGGCTGGGACGGTGCCTCCAGCCATCCTCTGGCACGGACCCTGTGCCGCCGCGGCATGCCGAAACGTTAGCGGGGTTACGTGGGCAGCCTGCGTGCACCCCCCGGGCCGTGCTGCGTCAGTGGGGTTAATGCTCCCAACTCACGGCAGCGCTGCGTTAGGCCGGCTGCTCTAGGGCTGCAAACGTCCGTACCAGACACCGCTCTTCCCGTCCCGCTGCCCAGGAGGGTTTATATACGGCTGGCTGGTGCGAAAAGAAAAAGCAAGATGGGGGGAGAGGGTTAGAGATGAAGGAAGCGGTAGGATGGCGAGGCTGGAGCACGGATGCTCCAGGTGGGTTTGCAGTGAGGGGCGTGCAAGGGCAGGCACGTTGGCAGCCCTGGCTGTCTATATTACATCCCAAAAAATGCTTTATCCTCTCTCTCCATACCAAACGGCACAAGCCGGTGCCATAAAAGCCACACGAACCCACGTGCAACCCTCCCAGGAGGCTGCACTTCCACGCGGCAGGGCTGAGGGATGGCGAGCATCCCATGCAGCCACCACCCTAAGCTCTTCCCACAGCTCCGAGGAAAAACCCCGCCAGGCCCCACGCACAGAGCATTCAGCCGGACCACAGCAAGCGGGAGCTGAGCCGGGAGCAGCACAAATTCCCTGACCCCTTGGAGCGGTGCCCGGCTCACCCCCAAGGAGGGGCAAATGCTTTGCAGGGCTTGATTTAAAGCTCTGGAACATGGCTCGGGTCCATCCTCCCACTCCCGAAACCCACGAGGAAAAGCTTCCAAGGCAAAGCTCTCCCGGGAGCTGGAGCCGCGTGGCGCCAGGCACAGCACCCACAGAGCCGGCTTGGTGCAGGGCATCCATGCCGGTGGTGCCACCCAACGGGGACCCCAGCCTCTGCCGGTGGCTTGCCGTCCCGCCAGCACCATGACATCGATGTGAGAGGGAGAAAGTGGGAGTTTAACGTTTCCTGGGGATGACGGACAATCACTATAGTTTAGATTAGTGGCGGTTTTTGTCAGAGTTAGGTTGATGGTTGGACTAGATGATCGGAAAGGTCCCTTCCAACCTAGAGGATTCTATGATTCTTTGGTGAAACCCAAGAGCAAGTTGGGCTTCCTGGCACCAAACACATCAGCCTGGGTGCCCGCACTGGTCTCTGTCCTCAGCCGGCAGACATGTGTCCCCGGGGCAGACGTGTCCCCTCCATGGTGGTGGGCTGCCAGGCAACAGGAATCCCATATGGCACGGCTTGTTGGGTAGGGCCAGCCTTCTGCCAGCAGGTCCCCAGGGGACGGGGGGTGCCAAAAACCCCTCTGCTGGGCACCAAAACCCTGTGCCAAACAGCCGCCAAGCCCCCTGAGATGGTACCCAGTGGGTGAGCAGATGGGTGTCCCCCTGCACGGGGGAGGTCTCCGAGAGCTGAGTAAAAGCGGGTGGCAGCAGCTGGGCTCACCAGGGGTGGCAGGGCAGGAGAACCACCATAGGCACATAAGGCCTGTGCCTGGTGGGAATGGTCTCAATACCGGGAGCTGCGGTGGACGAGGACGGACCCCTGGGAGGGTGGGTGTCTCCCAGGTCAGAAGAAACCTTGTCCCCAGGGGCTGCGTCCATGGGGTTGGGCACTTCCACGGGGGCAGCACCCACGGGTGGCCAGGACCAGCTGGGGAGGGGATTTTGGCCGGGGAAAGCTTAGCCTGGTGCATCTCACAAAGGGATGTGCAAGGAGGTCCCACTGTCCCCAGCACCCGGTGGGTGGGTGGGTGAGCCCCACCGCACGCCAGCCACCCACATGGCCTCCACAGAGGCACGGATTTGCAAGATTTAAGTTTTCCAGAGCACAAAGTCAGAGCTGTTTCTTGAACAAAGCCAGGGAGGAGCTGAGGTCGGGGAAAATACCGGGAAGCCAACCCAGCAGGAGCTCCCCAGGCGACCAGACAGCGCATAAATCAGAGCAGACAGTTGGTCCGCAGCCCCACGACGGAGCCGGAGCCTCAATCCCTGGCATCGCCACTGCATCTCCTCCCCTCCCAAACACGCTGCTCCCTGTCCCGGCTCCAGCCCCACCATCCACGTTGCACCCGGCAGATGGGAAAAACCCATCCATCCCCACGCATGCCCCGCTGGAGAGCCGAGTATTTACCTAATGGTGTGCTCAAAATAGATATCATCCATGGAAGCCGTGACGCACGGGCAGCCAGCATGTCTCTCGGCTGGAAAAGGAGAAACAAACTGCATCAGCTACCTGCGGCAACCCGCCGAGCGTGCCAGGGGCACGCACGCTCCTCCGCCCTCCCCTGTCCCCCGGGCTGGCCATGACGGTGACACCCCGGCTGGCGTCCCTTTCCCTGCCCGTGCCCGCCCGCCGCGTTGGCAGGGGCCGAGAGCGGAGTTTGGGGTTTCTCCACGCCGTATCAGTGTGGGTTTGCAGATGTTTAGGGGTTTGGAGGGTGTGTTGTAGCTGGGGGGGACGCTGCCCTGCTGTTTGCCTTCCCTCCACGCTTCCAGCCACGGTGGGGATGCAGAGGCAGCTGATACCGGCTCCCCGTACACAGCAAATATTGTAAAGCCGTCTTGCCATTCCGGCTTTCCCTTGGGACTCTGGGAACCTCAGACTGCACAATTGCACTGGGAACCTCCTCAAACTGGAAAATTGTACCCATTTTCCTGCGATAAACTCCCCGTGCTCGGCGAGCTCCATCGCTCCTTGCTGAGCGGAGGGAGCGCAGCCCCGTCCGTCCGGCAGATCTCTCCGGACACTGCCGGGATGCCGGGGACGTCACCAACCCGGTGACCAGCACAGCAGGCATGGAAAAGGCCAGCGTTTGGGAAGAAGCAGGCGTTGATTTTGATCTGTGCCCGAGCAAGCGTGCATGCTGCCGCACACGTCTCCTCCCCTTCTCCTCCTGCTCTCTAATTACTCAGCAAAATGGCATGACGCGGGTCCCCAGCTGGCGTCAGCTCCCAGGGACGGCGCTGGACGGCCGGGCACGCCGCCGATGAGCTGGCTCATGGGGACACCACCATGTCGCTTCCCTCCCGGGGCGGCGGGATGATGGCTCCGGTGGGAGAGGACGGCTTACCGGAGAGGCAGGCGGCCGTGTCGATCCACTTGAGCAGCTGGCCGGTGCTGAGCTCGCCGCGGTGGTTGGTGTGGCAGGGCAGCACCAGCTGGCTCATCTGCACCTCCGTGGGGTTGCGGGGAGGCGAGGGGCTCGCCATGGCCCCCGGTGCCTCCTCCCGCTCCCCTGGATCCCGGGCACGCGGCGGAGAGGTCGAGCCCTGTGGGGATGAGAGCTCCATTTTACCCAAACGGGAGGAAAAACCCCCAAGAAAATGGTGACCCACGCAGCCCCCTCCCCACACAGACCCAGCAGGACCCCCCCAGACCTTCACAGCCCCAGCCGCCACCAAAACCCACCCAGCCCTTCCCAAAGATGTGATGCCCGCAGCCAGAAGGAAAAAAAATAAAAATCCCTGTAAAAGGAGCTCCGTGGGTGATCACCGCAGGTTTCCAGGCCATTTATCACCCAGCCCCGCTGCTTCCTCCCGAAAACCGTGCAAAAACCCCTCCCAAAGTCAATCAGTTCTCTGGGAAGGAATTTTGGTCTGCCAACAGCTTCGTTTTTAGGGTGCGGGAGCCAAGGGTGGTTTTGTGCTCCCGGGGCTTGCTCCCGGGGCTGGGCAGGCAGCGATGCTCCGCACCTTCCACCAGCACCCCCCTTTGCCAAAGGAAACACTAAAAGCAGTTTTTCCTGGCTGTTATAAGCAGAGGGGGGGGGTGTGTGTGTGAAGCATCCTCGGTTTGGGGTTGTTTGCGCAGTCAAATATGTTCCTTATTCGCAGTTTGCCGGGCACAGAGCCGCTCCTGCCTGCTCCCCGCCCCGCGGGGAGATGGGCTGTGGAGGGGGGGGAGGCTGGTATTGCGGCTGTGCCGGCAAGAAAAATAGCTGATTAGACGTCAAGTGAGCCGTGTTACACAAGGGGTGAACTCGGTTAGCCCGGTGAGTAATTGAGGAGACACGAGGAGCCGTCTGGGCTTCGTTACAGCCCTTCCTTCCGCTTTCTGCTCCCACCGCGGCTCCCGGTCACAGCACTTGTTGCGAGAGCCCGGCTGCAGCAGCTTCTTCGCCCTTTGGTTTGCCCGGCTTCTTTTAAAGATGGGTTTATGCCGAAAATGAAGCTTTCCCGACTACCCTGAGCTCACCGCCTCTCAGAATAGCATTTTTCTCTAGCGGGTCTAACCTCTGTTTCCATAGCTACTGGTACACGACATCCCCGGAACGGCACAAACATCGGCTTAGCAGAGACGGCGGTGAATGTGGCAAACCAAACCTATGGCAAAGGCCCCCCCGCTTCCCACGGCGAGATGGATCCCCAGCCACCAGAGCCCCTCCGGTGGGCTCCCAACCCCTTTGCGAACCTCCCGGGCCGTTTCCCAGCGTGCCAAGGTGCCTACACGAGTACCACGGAGCTATTTCGGGAAGCCGGCAGGCTCTGGGGCACGAGCCAGAAATGCAAAGAGCTTCCAAAGCTGCCTGCTGCAAAGGGAGCAGCCAACCCAGCCGGAGCTCCCGACGGGTGTTTTCCTGATGCTCGCCGTTTCTCAATTTTAGGGAAAAAGCTGGCACCCTGTGGGAACAGCCCTGACCCTTCAGTAGCCGGCAAGAGGCCAGGGATGGTGATGGGGAATGCATGGGGAGTGGATGCAGCTGGAGCAGGTCCCTGCACGGGGCGGCATCTGCCCGGCACAGCCCTGGTTAGTAGCCACTGGCACAACGGGGAGCCCCAGGGTTAGTTGTATGGCACAGGGAGGGGTACCTGGAGGCCATTGCAACAGAAGCTCAAGATCTCTTCAGGGACTACAATATTCTCCTTGACCATTTTTAAGAGACACCTGGAAAGGAGAAGAGTGGCTGCGGTTACAGCAGGACGGGCAGAGCCGGGGGTGGAGGATGCCCGTGGCTGTCCCCCCGCCGGGACAAGGCAGCGTGTGTGACGGATGATGCAGAGCCACCGTCTGACAAGGGGGTTGTCACACCTTGTCCTCACGCCTCATGCTGACGTCCCTCCCCACGCCACTGGACCCTCGCCAGCACCTATCGGGGTGGCTGCCGGAGCCGAAATGGAGAAGGGTGAACCCGAGGCTCACGCCTGCCATTCCTCGGGGGTCAGGTCCAGTGCTCGCCTGCTGTGATGGAAAAACTCCCAGCTATTTTGGAGCGCGTGAGCGAGCCCAGGATGCGGTGCCACAGCCCATCCCTCAGCCGGTGACGCCCCGTCAATACTTTCCGTGTCGCTACATGTGACAGCGGGCTGTGTCTTGAAGCTGCCCCAGCTGGCACGGTGACCCCGCCGCGGTCACAAGACAGCCGGGAGCATATTTTTGGCAGCGGGCAGGATTCAGGCTGCGGGTGGTACCGGGGGCAGCAAATGGGAAGCGCCCGTCGCCGGCAACACCGCCGTGCCCTGCACCGGCCCCTCTGCCACCAAGCCCTGGCATCCCCCAAGGGCGTCCTGTGCCCTTGGGTCCCCGCGGGCTCCCTGGCCACATGCACTGCGGCCGGGTCCCGGCCGGACACGGTGGTGGCATCGCAAGCAAAGGCAGCGTGGGAGCTGCAGCAAAAACAAGTGTAAAAGGCTTTATATTTACAGTTTGCTTTTAAACACAACATCGACGGGCCCTTGACGTGCCCTCAGCTGTCCCGGCAAACATCCCTCTCCCACACGGATCCCTGCCAGGTTGCCGGAGGCGGCAGCTCCTTCCCTGAGGCGTGGGACTGACCAATTTTTGGCCCAACACAAGAGTTAATCTCCTCTTTAGCAAGCTGGGCTTGCTCCCCAGGTTTGCTATATCGCAGGCACAAGGCGGTGGCGGTGGCCCCGTCACACCCCATGGCCACAGCTGCCAACACCGGAGGGCACGCGGCTCGGGCCACGGAAACCCAAACCTGCTCCTGGCTCTGCAATCGTGTCACCTTGTCCCCTGGGTTGGGTTAGCAGGAGGAGGGGAAAAAAAGAAGAGCTGCCTGGTTTGTATCCATTTCCCTCCCTTATTTCCAAGGTGGTCCCAGCCCACGCTCCCAGCCCGGAGCGCAGGGCTCTGCCCCGGGAAGGGGAGAACCCCGGTCACACATGGCAAACATGCTCCAGAGACCCGGAACCATTCAGCCGGTGGGTATTTATAGAGTATTCGGTTATCGAAACTAAGCGAGCAAGTGTCTGTCCTCATTAAAGTCTTCAGCCTCACTCAACTGTCACATTTTTAAAGCTGTTGACTGATGCAGCCCTCGGGTCACCATGGCAACGGGATGCAGTACCCAGGCGATGATGCTCTTACTCTGTCACCCCTCGAGTGACCCACTTCTACCCAAAAAAAAAAAAAAAAAAGTTTGCATTAGAAAAAAAAAAAAGCCAAAACCTTCCAGCAGAATATTTTTCTTGCCACGCTCGCTTCCTGCACTGCTGAAGGCGTAAGAAGCCTGCAGAGCAAACCGGGGGAGCGGCACAGAGGGGGGAGACACCCCGATGGCTCCAAAAACATGGGGGAGAGGGACTCTGTGGCACCCCACTGCTGTCCTATACCCTGGCAGGGGGGTGTCCCACAGCACTGAAGCTCCGGGGATGGTCTCTGCTGCCGAACTGGGTGCTGGCCTCTTGGAAAATCACTAGGGAACCATCAGCCCGCGGGCGGCCTCCGTGGCAAAACCCCCCGGGGTCCCGCAGCCCCCGGGATGCTGCTGGGAAGGGATGCAGGAGAGCGGTCGCTCCCCCCTGGAAGCGGGATGTTTGCTTTAGCCACCCCCAAGCGGCGGATGGGAGGGAGGGATGAGGGTGAAGCCAGGGTGGGGGTCCCAGGTGCTGGGCCGTGGGGGGCTCTGGGCCGAGCAGGGCACCCTCACGCCTCGAGCCAGCCCCAAAAACCCAATCCCCGTTCTCCCTCGCCTGGCTCTGGTCTCCTAACCCCATCCCAGCCCCTCGGGGCATCCTTATCCCTCCCTGGGAATACTTAAAGAAAAAAGGGGGAGATGGGGGGGGGGGCGGGGGGAGGAAAGCGGCGAGAATGAAGTTCTCATGGGGGATTATTGGTGTATAATTGAGCAATATCCATGGTAACAAGCAAATCTGCACGCGTTAAAAAATTAACCTGACCTACTTTGGGAAATTCCGCCATCTCGACGGGGCAGTGAAGGCTCTCCTTCCCCCGAGACCTGGCCCACCAGTCCCACTGCCGGCACTGGCAAAGCCCCAGTGCTCCTGGGGATGGGACGGGCAGGTTTGGTATAATGGCAGATGTCCCCTCTGGTGGGACCCCACCGGCGAGCAGTGGTGGACGTGCCCGGCCAGGCTCAGCTCCATCCCCGGGACGAGACCCCTGCCACTCGCTCGGGTGCAAGGTGCCAGCTCCTTTGAGAGCCGTCAGGATGGTGGCCTCGTGGGATGAGAGGGACCGAATCGCCAGGTCATGAGATGGCGAGGACGTGCGGCAGCTCCCTGTGACAGGTCTCGGTGGGAACCCAGGAGGAGCCCAGAAGAAAGGCCAGGGCGCCCTGTGAGTGGTATTTTTGGGACCACACGTCACACTTTCTCTAGGATTTCATGGAGCAAATCAAGGCATGGGGCCAGGAAAGTGCAAACCGAGGGCCAAAGACAGCGGGGGGCTGTGAGGACAGTCCCCTTCACGAGGGGCTTCTGGTTTTACATCCACCACCCATGGGAAACCTTTGCTCGGGGTGAGCACAGTGGGGTCCCTTCCAGCCCCCTCGTGTCCCTTTCTGACACTTGGTTCAACACTGGGTGAAGCATCCCCAGCTCTGGCCGTGCCCGCAGTCCCCAGCCCCATCCATGCCCCTGCCCAGCCGCTTCCCGCAGCTCCCGGAAGGCTGGTGCCGGTTGCCAGCACAGGGGCAAAGTCTCCCCAGGGAGTGTTTCAGAAGACAAAGGTCCCCTGGCACTGCTGCCTCCAGCCCAGGGGGAAAGCAAAGCCAAGTGTCACCGCATAACAGCTGCAAACACCGCTGGGGCCAAATTTCAGGAGCGTGGGGATAACAGCATCGCCCAGCCCGAGCACCTTCGCCCTGCCGCCCACAGCTTCCCCCAGGAAGAGACTGCCATAGCATTAAGACCACCATGGTTGAGATCACCATCGTCAAGCCCACCAAGTTGGAGACCACCATAGCAGAGACCACCACAGTGAAGACCACCATGGTGAACATCACAGTGGTCTCCACCCTGGTGGTCTCAATCATGGTGACCACCGCAGTTGAGACCACCAGGGTGAAGACCACCAGGGCGGACACCATGGTGGTGCAGTGGTCTAAACACTGGTGGTCTTCACCCTGGTGGTCTCAATTATGGTGACCACCACAGCTGAGACCACCAGGGTGAAGACCACCAGGGTGCACACCATGGTGGTGCACTGGTCTCCACCCTGGTGGTCTCAACTGTGGTGGTCACCATGGTCGAGACCACCTCAGTTGAGACCACCAGGGTGGAGACCACCAGAGTGGAGACCACCACAGCATCATGCCACCCACCCTCTCCGGCCACCCACGCTGCCCCAGCCAACCCCAGCGCATCCTTCTGCCCTCCCCACGACACTAGCATTCCCGGCAGCTCTGTGCCCACACTTCCCAAATATCTGCCCCCCCCTTTACGTGAAAAAAGGCTGATTCAAGCCAAACCCCCCCCCCAACATCCCTCCCAGCACACCCAAAAAGACCTGGGGGGTGGTTGGTGTTGACGGTGCCGATGCAAGCCAGGACAAGCCACCACTCCACTGCTGGGCATGGAAGTCTCCGGATGCCGGCTCCGGCTCACCCAGCCCCCGGGTGTCCCCGCCTTGTCCCCATGGTCCCCAGCCTCTCCCCCCGGCCCTCACCTCAGCCAGAAGAAGCTGAGCATTTGCAGGCGGCGGCGAAGGGACGGCTGGCTCGATGGAGAAACGTCCGGACACCTGCGCGCGCGCGGCCAGCACCGGGCGCGGGCGTCAAGGCCAGAGGCTGGCGCAGGGCCCTGGGACGGGGCCAACGCACACCCCCCCGCTTCCTTAAATATAGCCACGCACAACTTTTTCTTAAGGTAGCGCTTGGCAAATCTGCTCTTCGCCTGGAAAATGGCCGGCGCTCCGGAGGTTTGCACCTTGGCCAATGCTACGCCGCAGGAGCCAAGGTGCGGGGACGGCGGCAGAGCCGGGGATGGCGGCGGGAGGCACCGACACGCCGCCAACGGCTCCGCGGGGCAGGATCCGGCGGTTTTCCGTTCATTTCTCCCTGGCGACAGCGTCCTGGGTCCCCTCCCCAGCCCCAAGCATCACCCCTTCTTCCCCCCCGTCACCCCAGCGAGGGACAGGGGGGTGCCCAGCGGGTCCCCCAGCCCCCTCGGTACCGACGGCACCGCGTCAGCACCAGGGTCTCACCCCCCCATGCTTAAACCTGCCTAAAAATATGTGTTTTTTCCCCCGGAGCTGCAGGCACCGATGCCAGGCTTGCCGGCTGGGAAAGCCTCTGCAAACTTCTCCGGAGCCATTCCAATCGCCACGGCCACCCCCTGGCCCCTGCTGCCTTTGAAGCCCCTCTAACAGGGCTTGTGATAAAACCCTTTCTTTTTTTTTTTTTTTTTTTTTTTTTTATAGCAAGGAAATAAAATGCAAATTGCCGTGTCACCGCGTTAACGATGCAGCCTGTTGGGTCTGGGGGGGAGACGTTGCTCTATTTGCATTTTATTTGCGTGCTTTTGGAAGTCAACCTTGGTAATCGACGTACACGCGTTTGATCAAAGCTGCTCGCCAGCACGGGCAGCACAAGCGCTGCCGTTGGAAAGCCAGCGGTGAAAAAATTAAACAAATTTAACAGGAAATAAGGCCTTGTGTTTTTTGGTAAATAAGCATAACCAAGCACTGGAACCCAGTAAATGCTTATGGTGGGCACGGAGCAGCAGTACCTGCTGCCCCTTGCAGCGCTGGGGCCTCAGCAACCCTAATTTTTGGCTGGAAGTGGGAAAAGCTCATCCAAACCCTCGAGCCGGGTGCAGGAGGGACCCCTTGGTGGTCCCTCTGCCAAGGCTGGGCCGGGCAGGGATGGAGCTGGTGGCCCAGCCCAGGGCGATGCTTGCCCACCGAGGGTTAGGAGCCTTCAGGGGATGGAGGAGGCAGCATGGCACCGGGTGATTGATCCCAGCACCATGATGGAGATTCCCTCTGGAAGAAGGACTTTGACCAAGGACTTCAACCCCGCTGAGCATTCACTGCTCAGCTGCTAGAATAAAATCTGCAGTTCTTCATCGGCTTTCTGTCCTGTTCTTGTCCAGTTCTGGGCTCCCTGGCTCAAGAAAGATGGGGAACTGCTGGAGACGGTGCAGCAAAGGGCTACCAAGATGATGAGGAGACTGGAACACCTCTCATGAAGAAAGGCTGAGGGATTTGGGTCTCTTCAGTCTGGAAAAAAGACGGCTGAGGGGGGATCTTATCAACGTTTATAAATACTTAAAGGGTGGGTGTCAGGAGGATGGGGCCAGGCTCTTTCCAGTGGTGTCCGGGGACAGGACAAGAGGTAACAGGCACAAACTTGAGCATAGGAAGTTCCACCTAAACATGAGGAGGAACTTCTTTGCTGTGAGGGTGGCAGAGCCCTGGCACAGGCTGCCCAGAGAGGTGGTGGAGTCTCCGTCTCTGGAGACATTCAGAACCCACCTGAACGCGTTCCTGTGTGACCTGCTCTGGGTGACCCTGCTCTGGCAGGGGGTTGGACTAGGTGATCTCCAGAGGTCCCTTCCAACCCCGGCCATTCTGTGATTCTGAGACTTAGGGGGGGGCGTCCGCTCTGCCCCACACAACCTCTTCCACGCCTTACCGGTAACTTCACACACCCAGATGCGACCATCTCTGATCATTTTGGAAAAGAACATTTCCTTCAGAACATTTTCCTTTTGAGGGGGCATCAAAGGAGATTAATTTTCACCACAATGGTTTTCTCCATGCTCACAGCAGCCCAGGTGCCCTGGAAGGCTCATGGGTGGCCAGATGGCAACAAGAATCCTCTGTCCTCCCCACCTTTAGCCGGGAAGCTCGTCAGGGATCTCTCCCTGCCTCCTTAGGACTGTTTGTTTCTGCAGGCGGCAGCGATGAGGATCAAGAGGTTTGTTCTCCACACAGGGAAAACGATTCCTTCCCCGGCTCTGCGTCAGAGGGAGCAGCGCAATTAGAAACACTTTAGCTGCTTGACCCCGCGCTCAAGCCTCCAAACAAAAGTTGGGAGGAGAAGGGGTGATGTTTTTCGGGCCCAATTAACATAATGCTGTAATTACGGCTCGTGGCAGCCGTATCGCTCCAGCTCTCGCGCAAACTGCATGCCTTCGCCCGGTGCCGGCCACCCAGCGAGCGCACGCAGGCGCCGGCTTCTTCCCTCCGATCCATCGCCATATGCCCGTCTTTTACAGTTCTTTGGTGCGTGATGCTCAGAGAGTGGATAATTAGCTAAATGAATTAATTGACATTCCTACTCGCAATTAGCAGCCGGTTACAAGCAGCTATTCTCCTTGGGACGGCTAAAATTTCTCGGGGATCGGCGTTAAAGCACTGTAAAATCGTTAGGAGTGAATAACGAGGGCCGCGCGCAGGGCACGCTCATGGCGCCCGGTTTCTTCCCCCGGCTTTAAAAAGCCGCCGCGCCACAAACAAGTCCGTGCAAAAGCGGAGCAGGCTGCAAAACGTGTTGGAAACGCCGCTGCCACCCGCTCGCTCCCTCGCTCGGGAGGAGGAGGAGGAGAAGATTCCAGCTTGGGATGAAATCCCGGCCAGATGGGCGGCCTCCAGCCGGCAGCTCCTGCCGGCTCCCCGGCTAACCCTTTCCACCCCTGGTTACCGGAGGGTTTCGCGGTGAGGCCCCGGCAGCAGAGCCTGCTCGTGGCAAAGCAATGGGAATTGGATGTCGTGAGTGTTAATTAAACCATTAATTACTGCTGAGAAAAAAAAAAAAAAGAAGTGACCTATTGGTTTCAACGCTTCTCGGAGTAGTTGGAAGGATAAATTGCTCGCCGGCTTGGCGAGAAAGGGGCTGCAGCGTAAGTTATTGTTGAAACTTGGGTTTTCCTGGCTATTAAGGGGACGGCGGCAAGTGCCAACACGGTACCTGCGTAGCCACAGCAGCCCCACGGGGCCAGGAGTCCCACACCAGGGACGGGGCTGGTGGACACCGAGCCAAGCAGCTGCCGCGAGGGGACCACGATGCCAGGGGCTTGGAGATGCTTTCGGGGTGCCTCAGGCTGGTGCTCCAGGCATCCCTGGATCCAGCGGTGGCAAGCACATCCCCGGATCCAGCAGTAGCAAGCACATCCCCCCCCCGGCCCCCCGCAGGACGATGGTGCGGTACCCAAGGTTGGGCAGCTGGGCTCTTCTCCCTGGGAAACGCCCCCCAAAACCGGGGTGCTGATGGGAAGGAGGGAGGGCATCCCGGCGGGCACCACCATGCAAACGGCTTGTTAGGGAAAAGGGGGAAAAATAATGATACTAATGCACCAGCTTAATAAATCAAACCCTCGTGTCGGCATCAGGAGCTGCTGCAACACCGGGGAGGAGAGCCACGTCACGGCCACATCGCGGGATGGGGGTCCCGTGTCCCCCAGAGCAGGGGAGGATGACCCCCCCGGCCGCTCGGGGACCGACCCTTACGTCTCGACGGCCGCTGCTACCCTGGGGTGGCTGCAGCAGCACCCACTGCAGGACAGGGTGGTGGGACGGGGTGGTGGGATGGGGTGACAAGATGGGGTGGCAAGATGGGGTGGCGGGATGGGGTGGTGGGATGGGGTGGCAAGATGGGGTGGCGGGATGGGTGACAAGATGGGGTGGTGGAAAAGGGTGACGGGATGGGGCGGTGGGATGGGGTGGTGGGATAGGGTGGTGGGATGGGGCGGCAGGATGGGGTGATGCCACCCACAAGCCAGGGTGTCCCCCAGAGAGGGGGGTGTCCCCCGGCTCCTGGTGCAGGATCAAGGCCACATCACTCTGCCAAGAGTCCTGTTCTCTGTTCCTCCGAGCTGTCAAAGCTCTAGATTTCCCTGGCAGCGCTTGGAATTTAAAGGGAAAAAGAAAAAAAAAAAAAAAGGGGGAAAAAAAAGGGAAAAAAAGGGAAAAAACAAAAAAAAAAGCCGAGCTCGGCAGGAAGCTGACAAGGCTGGGCCAAGGAGCTGTCACACCACCCCTTTGGCTGCTACACACCCCGGTAAGTTCCCAAACACGCGGACTGCAGAAGGCAGCAGGAAGGCTAATTTTTCTTTAGCTGCAGGCAAAAAAAATTCATTTACAAGGTAACCTATTTTTCAACCCCCCCATTGGTATTTACTTAATTTCCTAAGGCCGGCTCGCCCGCCCCGCCACGGAGAGGAGGAGGGAGGCCGTGTGCCGTGAGGCTAAGCCGGGATCCAGCTCCCCGCGAGGGTTTATTTTAGTTTTAATTCAAAACCGGTTGGTTTGGACGCTGGTCGGCAAACGGGACGGTGCGTGACGTGGGGGACCAGTGCGGTGTCTGGCCACGACGGGGATGGGGAGCAGCAGGGAGCAGAACCTTCTGGAGAAGGTTGGGGAGGTGCCAAGGGACAGGCTTGCTGCTGGTGGCCGGGGCGGGGAGGGATGGAGGACAGGGACAGCCCCAGGGGTCCGCGAGGGCAGGGAGAGTCCCGGGGGGGGGCAGGGGCGAGGGCGTAAGGACAGGGACACCCAGGGGGACAGGGACGGCCTGGAGGGTACATAGCGACAGGGACAGTCCAAGGGGATCTGTGGGGACAGGGAATCCCAGGGGGTACATGAGGACAGGGACTGCTGGGGGGGGGGGGTGTCCATGAACACTGGGACATTCTGGGAGGACACATGGGCACAGGACACTGGGGGGCATGGGGACAGGGACACTGGGGGGGGCACGTGAGCACAGGACACCCCCAGGGGGGCACAGGACACTGGGGGGGGGATGCATGGGGACGGGGACAGCCGTGGGGGGGGCACATGAGTGCAGGACACCTCCGGGGGGACAGAGGGGCACAGGACACCGGGGGCGCACACGGACAGGGACACTTCGAGGCGGGGGGGGGGCACAGGACACTGGGGATGCAGGGGGACAGGGCCGCCCGAGGGGGGGGGGGCACCCGGGGACAGTGACACCGGGAGGAGGGGGGGGGGGTCCTGCGTGTTACCGCCGCCGTTTGCCGCCAGGGGGCGCCATTACTCCGAGCGGCCGCGCAGCCCGCGCTCCCCCCCCCCCCCACCGCCCCGCCCCGGGCCCGGAGGGGGGGGGACAGGGGGACACGGAGCCCTCCCGGGCCCCCACGGCAGGGGGGGGGAGGAGGGGGCGGGGCCAGCGCTCAGCCAATCAGGGCGCGGCGGTTTCAAGAGGCCCCTTCCGTGCCCCCCCCCCGCGCTCCGCTCCCCCCCCCCCCGCCGAGCAGCGCGGACGCGCTGCTCGGCGGGGGGGGGGGGGGAGCGGAGCGCGGGGGGGGGGCACGGCAGCCCCATGGCCCCGTTACCCACCCTGCCCCTTGGTCATGATGGGGACACCCCCCCACACACCCCCCCCCCCCAAGATAAATAATGCGATGTTGTTAATTACGCGATTTAATTAATTATGCGCGGGCAGCATCCGCCAGCTCCCGTCTTCCTTTCGTTAAAAAAAAAGAAAAAAGAGAAAAAAAAAAAAAAAAAAGCCTTTCGCTGACGGGGTTTTTTTTTTGGGGGGGGGGGGGTTTGTTTTTGGGTTTTTTTTGCAAAACGGCGGCCAAAAAAATTGAAACGAAATGAAATAATAAAAAATAAAATAAAATAATAAGTAATAATAAAAATAAAATAATAAAAAATAACAAAAAATGAAATGAAAGGAAATAAAATAATAAAATAAAATAAAATTAAAATAAAATAAAATAAAATAAAATAAAATAAAATAAAATAAAATAAAATAAAATAAAATAAAATAAAATAAAATAAAATAAAAATGGGCGATACGGGGAAGGCCTGGAGCCCCGCGCCGGCCGAGGATCCGGTTGCGGCACGGGTGATGTTTCGGCATCGCCGGCCAACCGACCTCCTTCCAACCGCCGGCGCAGCTGGGCGGGTAAACAGGAAACCCCCAACGCCACGCGGGACCCCTGGAACCCCAACCCCAACGGCGGGAGAATGGCTCCTTCCGAAAAAAAAAAATCATAACCGAGGGTGGGAGAGGAGTTGGGGGGGGGGGGGGGAGACACAGCACCCACCGTCGCCGGGTTCATTGGAATGCGAGCCGTGCGGAGCCCTCGGCACCGCCACCGAGGTGTGGAAATCTCGCCCAGCCGGCGGAAAAAAAAAAAAAAAAAAAAAAGGAAAAAAAAAAAAGGGTTATTAGAAGATAGGGAAATTTTTAGACATCAAATCCAGCCCCTCTCGGAAGCTGCGTCTCGCTCCGGGAAGGCTGTGAAATGGGGGAGTCATTTTCCAGGGGAGGGCACGGTGCCCTGGTCGGCAGGGAGCCCTTCTCCCGTCCTCCCCGTCGGCATCACCGGCAGTCGTCACGCCCCGGGGTTTGGCTTTCCCATGGGAAAAGGGAATAGCGGGCTGGCAGTAACCTGGAAATAAAATTTTAAAAAATAATTAAAAAAAAAATTCTATAGTTCGGGCTAAATTAAAATTGAAAATCCGAACTGCCAGCAGCGGTAGCAGTGCCTGGTGCGAGAATGGTCCCGCAGACGGGCTGGGGGCTCGGCGTGCTGTGCGGGAATGCCGCCGGCACAGGTCCGTGCCCGGCCGGGACAGCAGCCGTGGCCGTCTGCGGCAGGATGCTGCCTGCGTGGCCGTTGTGGGTAAGGACCACGTCCCTTCTGGAGTTCCCGGGGCCGTTATAGCTCAACATTCGCTAATGAATAGACCGAGGGCAAAATAAAGGATGGATTATTTTATATTTTTTTTCGTTTGTTTATTTTTACAGGTGGTGTGCCAGCAGAAGAGCCCCAATGCGTTGACAAACGGGCATCGTCCCCAGCGATGGGCTTCTTAAATAGCCCAGGGTGGAAGCCAGCGGGCAGCGATGGACTGGTGGGCAGTGATGGACCAGCAGAAAATGATGGACCAGTGGGCAGCGATGGACCAGCAGACAACGATGGACCAGTGGGCAGCGATGGACGAACGGGCAGCGATGGACCAGTGGGCGGTGATGGACATACAGTTTGGGGAAGGGGTCGTGAGAAGGGGAGCTGCTCCAGGAGGTCAGGAAAGGCCAACTGACCACCCGAGGTTGGGAGCATTTGGGTACCGTCACCGGCCCCCGGCAGCAGGGGCCAAGGGTTCCTTTCTGGTGCCGGGCAGCCGGAGCTGGGTGCGGGGATGTCGCCAGCCCAGGCCGGAGGCAATAAAGCGCCTGGAGTGATGCAGCAAAACAGGCTGGAGTCGCGTGTCGAAATAAATCATCCATGGAGGCAAGGCGGGGAGGAGGAGGTTTTCTGCTCCCGTGCCTCCCCGCATCTAACAAAGCCTAAGAAACATCGGGAGGGCAGCGGGAGCCGGGGCAGGATGCGGCCATCCGTGGCCTCAGCTGCTCCAGGGTGCTCCGATGCTCCGGCTCTCCCGGGCGCTGGTTTTCCATCCCTTCCCAGCTCCCTTGGCTTCACCTTTGTGGCAGGCGATGCACGGAGCTGCCAGGAGTGATAAAATGGCTGTCCCCCAAATTTATGGAGTTTATCTGTGAATAACTCCTGGAGGTGAAGCTGCTGTTGAGCCGGGGAGGAGGAGGGCTTTATTTCAGGATAAACATCCCCAGGAATGATGCGGGATGGAAGGAGCCCGGCCCCAGGGACCAGCAGGGACGTGGCCCACGTCCCCCGGCCCCCCCAGCTCATGGGGCTGGAGCATGGCCGGGGCGAGCTCCCCGCTCGGTGGGGAAAGCCGAAGGCTCGTTTCCCATCCGCAGCGTGTTTATTAGGAGCTAAGTCATGAAGAGGCTTTGGCACATCTCCGTCGCTCCCGCGGAGCGTGTTTAGCACAGCGGAGATCGCCGCTTTTTCCAGCCGCACGTGCGTGCCCGGGATTTCCACGCCGGCCGTGCGTTGCTCCCCGTGCTCCGTTCCCACGGTGCACTTATCTTCCCCCCCCCGCCCCAAAAAAAAAAAAAGGTTTTATCGACGGTCTATGGAGCAGCATCCCGATTTCTGGGGAAGCACAACTGAGGCTGAGCTGGCTCCAGCCTCCCCCTCGCCCCCCCCCCCGGCTCCCTGCTCTGCTGCAGTAACATCCATCCCAAGTTTCTGAGCCTCTTCTAATTTTGGAGGCCATTAGCAAAGCCGGCGCTGTTGCAGCCAAACGAGACTCTGCCAATGTTTCCTTTAAAAGCCGCTTTCACTCCGAAGGACTCTTCTAGATGGTTTGCTTTTAATAGCAGGCTGCAGGGTGCAACGCCCAGCTCGCAGCCGGGGGCTCTCCCCGGCGCGGGAAGGGGCCGGGTGGCATTGGGAGTGGGGTCGGATCCACCACGCATCCATCGTGGTCCATGGCCAGCACCACCTTCCCAGTTCAGACCAGCGAAGCTCCACCACCTCCTTGCAGAGCCAACCCCCCCGCCCCACCGCAGCCCATCCCTCCTCTCCCTCACCCGCCCTGGGGGAAATCTTTAAGACGGGGGGGGGCACATGGGTTTAGCCCCCCCCTAATTGTGCTAATAGGACTGGGGAGAAGAAAGGGCGAGAGGAGCCAGTGGAGAAATGGGAGGCAGGGAGGTCAGCGCGCTGGTAGGTGTGAGCGCTTTGAAAAACCCAATTGCTGCTTCAGGATAACCAGATTCGGGAAAATGAAGCTGAAGTGTGAAAAATGAAAGTGAAAAGATAGGAACCAACCCACGGCTATTTATTCTAAAAATACTGACCTAAATACTTAAGCACAGATATAAAAGTAGTTGTCTTTGCTGATTTCCTTTATGAGAATCTCCTGGTTTCGTTATTATTTCGCTCAGAAACCAGAAGATGCGGCTTTTCGGAGACACCGAGACCGGGTCCTAGCCTGGCGCTCCCGAAGACTTTGCTGTATGCGCAAAACTCATCTGAAAGCCCAGCTTTGAAATTCATCCATTAAGCTAACGAGGCCCTGCGGTTAGCAGCCCACGCCTCCGCCGCTCAAAACGGGAGAGGCTTTGGCTGGGTCTCGTGCCATGGCTCTCCTGTTTCTCACCAGGAGGGACGACGGCGGTGGCGGGGGGCACGGCAAAGCCCCCAGGGCTGCTCCCTGGGGACAAGCAGAGATTTTGGAGCAGCGGCCCCTGCATGAAGCATCCCTTGGCTTGTGGGATGGGCAGAGCTGGGCTATAGATTCCATCTGGGCTGTTGTACACATCTGGGCTATTCACATCTGGGCTGATGTTCACATCTGGGCTGTTGTGTCCCCCACCCAGGCTGTTGTTGCAGGCAGTCGCGAGCCCCTGCCTCCTCCCGACTCATCTGGCTGCATCGCTGTCCTGCAGCCAGCCCCCTAATGAGATATTTGGGGGGTTTCCCACATCCCTGGAGGTATCTGGGACAAGTACCGGGGTGGACGGCGAAGAAAACCCAGATGTGGGGTCCCAGGCGGGTGCATGGGGACCCCTGCATGGTCATGGCCCCCGATGCGGCACCGTGACCCTGCTCTGCACGTCCTTCCTCGGGAAGATTACAGAGGTGCATTACACGTGGAGGCAAAACGGATGGAGGAGCAGGCAGGAGTGCTGGGTCAGCAAGTCGCGCAGGCTCGAGGCAGGCGGTGAGCGCTCGGAGGGAGAAGGAAGAGACCGCGCTTAAAACAGTAAAGGTGAAAGCGGGGAGGGGGGGAAGCGGCTCCCCGCCTGAAGGTCGGAGGGGGTAGAGCTGGTCACAGTGTTTCCAGATGACAAAGCAAAGGTGCAAGCCAGGAAAATATGGGCTGGATAAAAAGGCTTTTCTTTTTCTTTTTTTCTGTGTTAGGAAAAGGGGTGCTCTGTGCAGCGTGGGAGCAGGGAAGGGCGCGTGGTGCATGGCCTGGGGACCAGCCCGACGCGTGCAGCATCCTGCAGCCAAGGGGAGGGCCGAGCGCCGGCCAGGTCCCCTCGCTGCCTGCGGGGAAGTGAGGTGGCCGCGCGCGGCTGGGTGTGGGAGCAGAGCCGGGGCAAGGCCTCCGAGCAGCAAAAACTGATTTTGAAACCTTGGAGGATGCTGCAGGGGTGAGTGTCACGAAGGATGCTGGCTCCTGTGTCAGGCTGCTGCCTGGGAAGCCTCTCCTCCAGCTCCTGAGGTCCCTCTTTCTCCCAAAAAGCTCCTAGGACTGGCGGAGGAAACCCTTGTGGGCAGCAGAGCCGGTCGCTGCAGCAGCTTTTTGCCTAAAGTGAGGCTGCGAAAATAAATACATGTACTGCCACCGTGCTCGCAGCAGATCTACAGCTCCACACCCGCACTCAGCGCCCGTCCACCCTGGTGTGGACCCTGGCGGGGCTGCTGGCAGCCGGGGGGGACGTCTGCTCCAAAACCCAAGGTCACCCTCCGGCCGGCTCCGCGAAGCATCCCGGAAAAGCAGAGCCAAAGAGATGCTCCTGCCCGTTGCAAGGCGCCAGCGGGGGCAGCTGGCTCGGGGCACCGCCGGCGGCGCATATCAGGCAGGGACAGATGGACGAGGTGACAGATAAGGGACAGCCCGGAGAAGAAACGGGAGCGATAGGACCCAAAGGCACTGCGCCGGTGGAGCGAGGAAGCTTGAGCCCGGACCCAGCAGAGCTGGATTTAGATCCCGTAACACCAGCCGGGCGCACGCTCCCCACCTAAACCCCTCCTCACCGACGGCAGGGGGTAAATAAACCACTGCGGTTAAACTGCAGATACTGAGTCGGTGCAATGGGGTTTCTGCCTGTCTCCCTGGGCAGTTGACTACCCCGGCAAGGCTGCGACCCTTCCTTTGAGGACTGTTGACGCCGGGTGGCAGGTAGCCCAGCTTGGAGGCCATGCCTGGGTAGCCCGTAGTGGGGGAAACCCCCAAGACAGGCACCATCTCGTTGTCTGGAGGGGCTGCAGGCACAGACAGCTCTGCTGGGACCCCCAGAAAGGTCTCTGCTATACCGTTGCCACAGGAGACCTGGAGGCAGCACTTATACGTAGGGTTTAGCATCCTCGCCCCACACTGGTGCCCCACTTGCCACGTAGCTGCCACCAGAGCCCAGCAGCAGGAACAAGCAGGGTCAGACACAGACTCCGGCTCCTGCATGCTTGTTTGCTTGGGGAGGGGATATTTAACTGCAAAACATCCCTTGCAGGGAGATACAGGAGAATGGCAAGGTGGGTGTAGACCAGAAGGACCTGACCTGCCTGGCACTGGCAGGCCGTGGGTAAAGGTGACACTTTGTCAGGGCTATGGGGTGACAGGGGTCTGATGTTTTGGGGTTCGCCTTTGCACAGTCCGTCCCATTCCTCAAGATTCTGCAAGTTTGGGGCCCGCAAGTCATCCATGCTCCTCAGACGGGGAAGTCCTGCTCCCTGGATGTTCTCTTTGGCCCTTTCTCCCTTGGAGCCTTCTACCTCCATTTGTCTCCTCTGCAACAACGGGAACCCGCAGAGCTAAAATCCCAGGAGTGCCAGCTCTGGGAATGCAGCACCGCATCCCCGAAGCCGGGGGAAGCTCGGGAGCCGCATCCCACATGGATGCTCCTACTTAGCGCTCTGGGGTGCCTTGCCTGCAGCCCGGGTGAACGCAGGAATTGCGGGTGAGGAACCCGAGCCACCGTGTGGGGAGCTGCCGGGGAAGAGCTGCCGCCGCGCTTTACATTCACAGCCCATCTATTTTGCAATATCTGCACCGTGATGTTCCCACGTAGACAAGCCTAAGCTAGCATAGATAATGAAATGGGTTAAAGGAGACAGGCGGAGGGAGAGGAGAGGAGCCAGCAACTGGTAGTAAATCAAGAAGAGAACAGGGTTACTTTAAATTCAAGGACTCGGTGGCAGGGCGAGTTTGGTTTATGCCAAGAGGCACGGGGTTTAGAGGATGAGACGCGGTTCATGAAGAGAGAAGGGTCCCCTTGGTGGGGCCACTCATCTGTCTGTGTCCCCATCTGTGTCCCCAGCCTGGTGGGGCAGGCAGCAGGCTCTGCTCCATGGGGGGAAGGTCCTGCTGGCCCCCAGGGGCTCGTGGTCAGGGTCCGGGGTGGGGGGACACCCAGCCGCTGAGACTCCCCCACCTTTGGCATGGGTTTCGAGGCAGTCCAAACAAGCTAATTAAATCCTGCTCTGCTTAATCAGAGCCATTGAACACCAGTCAGAAGAAATTAATCCTGTGTTTTATTAGATGCTGTTTGAAGCCGCGTTTGGCACCTCGTCCTGGGTTCTCATCTCCTTCTGGGGAAGGAAGAAGGACATCTGCGGGGAAGAGCGAGGGTGCAGCAGATGGCAGCGGGGATGATTCAGGGGCTCAAGGAAGGAGCTGCGACTCCAGCGGCGTCCCTGGGGGGGGGACGACACACGAGACACCTCTCCCTGCATCCCACGGCCCACTGCCTCCCCGTGGCTGAGAGTCCGTGAGCCAGGCAGGCATCCCAAAAATACGTGTTCCTCCGCATTGCATGCTAATGGCTCCTGCACGATAGGTCCCACTGCAATTAAAAGCCCGCGGAGCGTTAATATGCAACGTGGAGAGGCCACTCTTCCCACAACTACTCCCTCCCAAACCTGTCCTTCCTGCTGCGCATCCCTGCCCACGGGGAGCCTGCCCACGGGGATCCCACAGCAGCCCCAGCGCTTTCCTGCCTTCCTCCCGCTGTGCCAGGCGGGACACGTTGCCTCCCCCCCCGCCCCCCCCCCCCCAACTTTCTCCTGTTTTGGGGCTCAGCGGAGCAGGGTCTGTCGGGTACCTGCTGGGTGGGTGCTGTGCCACACGGCCCCGGCAAGGGGGCTGGGAGAAATCCACGGGCGGGTGGTTCAACCAACCATCTGGGCTCTTGGTTTGGGGTTTTTTAATGAATTCTGGTACTTTAATTGCTGTAACCCGAGAAAAACTCCCGATGAAGAGAAAGCCCGGCTCAGTAAGGCAGCCCACAGGTTGCCCTGCAAGCCCTGGGAGCGCTCGGTAGCCTTGGTACATCCTCCTGCGACACGGCTAGACAGAGCTGCCGGCTTTGGGTGTGGGGTTTTCTTTTCCCCCCCCCCCCCCCTAAATTTCCTGTCGTAACTTGCGTTAAAACTTTGCAGAGCCATTTAATTGCGTTCTGCGGTGGTGATAATATGAAATGAGTCTCCCTTCTGATCTTCAGCTAAGTTGGTCCAAAGCACCGGCTTATAATTTGCACTAATCATCAGGTCGTGGAAGATGCGACGGCAGGGCTGGTACCCGGTGGATTCACACAGGCCGGGAGTTTCTGCCCTCGCCGGGCTAGCCTTTGGCAGGTTGGGCTCTGCCGCCCTGGGATGGCGATATCGATACTTTATTTTGGTGCCACTTAGGGGAAGATTTCCATCAACCGCTCTTCTCCATCTCCCTTAGCAACAGCGGAGAAACAGAGTCCGGAGGAGAAGCGGGAGAGCTGAGGCGGCTTCCTGGCTCCCCCGGGCTGCTCTCTCCTCTGAGCAGCTCAGAGACGTCCTCTCCTCCCGGATGGAGACCTGCAATCAGACCCTCAAAGGCACCTAAGAAAGGAGAGATCCAGTATCCTGTTGCATTTCCCTGGGCTAGCTTCACCTCCCAAGCGACCCTTGCGTCAGGGAGAGGAGGTGGCTGGGTTTTGTCTACTCATCCATCCCCAAAAATCGGGGAGTTGAAAGAAAACAAGCTGTCGATGAACAGGAGCGGGGCAGGGTGATATTCTGGGCACGGAGAGGCCCTTTTGCTGCCGAGAGCATAGCGCCGGTCACGCTGGTGGCGTTAGTGCTTTCCACCTCCACGCAGAAGGTACAAACTAGCAGGGCATTATTTTTATGCGGGGATATTTAGCGAACACCTCACATGCTGCTGGAGGGTCAAATTTATCCCATAGCCTCAGTCCCAAGGGAGGCTCTCAGTTATTTTCGAGCCCGTTGGGAGGAGCAGAGAGACGCGAAGGCTCGGGAGACACGAAGCCTGGGATGTGCCCAGCCTGTCCCTCCGGTCTCTGCCGCAGAGGCGTGCGGGGAGCCAAGCCCCAACGCCCGTCTCCTCTTCTCCGCCGCCAACACCCTGCAAAGCAAAAAACTTCGGTGAGAAGCGCCAGGTTTTCCCTCTCCGGAGAGAGGCTCTCGGACGCCTTCAAGTTTTGATCCTTTTCGACCTACCGCATCGCAAGGAGATATTTACACACACCAACACCCACCCCCACACCCACCCCCCCCGGTTTGTTTTAAACCTTCCTTTAGAGCGAGTTTGGCCCTGCTCGGGCAGGTCCCCACGGCCGTGAACATTCCCACGGGGCACAGCAGCGCTCCTCCACCCCAAAGCCTCCCTGCCCTCAACACGGAGGGCTGCCGGGCGCGTTTGGCCCCCGTTCCCAACTCCCCAAGCGTTGGCTGGGTGAGGTTCCATGCCTGTAACACCCCCCGTTTTAACGATGGGTGACAAATCGCATCAGCCCGCAGTGCTCCACCTCTGCCGGGTTTTGTTCGGGAAGGCCGGGGCAAGGGGAGGTGGGTGAAAAAAGCTCTTTGAAGCCCTTATTTTTGTGCTGCCACATGAGGGGTGCACCTTTACCTGCAGCAAACCCCGCTGTACGAGGCACAATCCTCCCCCCACCCTCACCCTGAGGGACCTCAGCACGGCGGCAGGGCTGGAGTGGAACACCTCCCTCCCCTCCCCCCCGACCCCAGTGTCGCCTTGTTTTTGTGGGTTTTTGTGGGTTTTTTTGGTGTTTTGTTTTTTGTTTGGGGTTTTTTTTTTTTTTTTCCTAAGGGCAGCGAAGCAAAAAAACAAGGCGGCGGGGACTAGAGGCGCTGAAGTTGGCAGCCAGGAAGGGGCGGGGGGAGGCCGGCTCTGGGCTTCCCCTCAGGGCTCCTCACAGCCCGGCCCTGAGGTAACCACCCGCAGCGGCGGGACTGGGGTGAGCGGCGCCGGGCGGGACCCGCCGGGGCCGCACCGGAGGCGGTGGGAGGTGGGGGCCGGTCCCAGCCCCCGCCTCCCACCGCCTCCGGTCCGGCCCCGGCGGGTCCCGCCCGGCGCCGCGGCCTGAGGCAGCGCCCGCCCGGCCGCACCGACGCGCTCCCCCCCTTTCCCTCCCCTTCACCGCCCGGCGGGCGGTTTCAAGTCCCCCCTTCCGAGGTCTCCTCGGCGCCGTCCAATCAGCGCCGGCTGCGCGCGGCGGCCCTCCGCCTTAAAGGCCCCACGCCGCTCCGCCGCGCCGCCCAAAGCTTCCCCGCACGGGGCGGGCGCTAGGACCCCGCGTCGCCTTTCAGCCTCCCGCCGGGAGGCCGCCCGCCGCCTCCGGAGGAAGGCGTGGCGCGGTTTAGCCCCACCCCCCGCGCGCGCCGATTGGTGGCGGCGGACGCCCGTCGGCGGCGGCGGTGCGGTGACGGGGTGGGGAGGGGGGAGGCGGTGCCCGGCGCGGCCACGTTCGGGTGCGCGGCCAGCGGCGCGGCGGGCGCAGCGAGCGGCGGAGCGGCGATGGGGGCGCGGCGGCGGCCGGCGCTCTGACAGCCCCCGGGCGCTCCACCTCCGCAGGCGGGCACAGCGGCGCTCCCGGTGGCCCCCTTTCCCCCTTCCCTTCCCCCCCCCCCCTCCCCTTTTCCTCCTTCCTCACCGCGGACCATGTTCGCCAAAGGGAAGGGCTCGGCGGTGCCCTCGGACGGGCAGGCGCGGGAGAAGTAAGCGCGGGGCGGCTTTGTGCGGGGTGGTGGGGTGGCGGGGGGAGGCGTGTGTGTGGTGTGTGCGGGGTTTGCGGTGCTCCTCCTCCTCAACCCGCTGCTCGGTTGCAGGCTGGCGCTGTACGTCTACGAGTACCTGCTGCACGTCGGCGCCCAGAAGTCGGCGCAGACCTTCCTGTCCGAGGTGAGCCCCCCCCCCCCCCCCCCCCTTATGTCACCCCCCCGCCGCCCTTTGTGCGCCGCCGCCTCACGCCCGCCCTCCATTTTGTGCGGGGCGGCGGCGGCGGGTCGCCACGCGTGGGCCCACGCCCACCCGTGACCCCCCCCCACCCCCCCTCAACTTCCACCTTCTTTTCACCCCCCCGCTCCTCACAGATCCGGTGGGAGAAGAACATCACGCTGGGAGAACCCCCCGGTTTCCTGCACTCCTGGTGGTGGTAAGTACTAAGGGAAGGGGAAGGAAAAGGAAAGGGACACCCCCCTCCCCCCCAGGTTGCCCGCTAGCCCACGGGGGGGTGAAGCCCCCGGTGATGGCGTGAGTCAGCATCACCCCCAAAACGCCCGAAAACACCCCAAAACGCCCTATGTCCTCGCTCCCGTGGGGCGTCGAGGCGCGGCGGGGCGGCTTGGCCCTCGACGCCCCACGGGAGCGAGCGGTGGGCATCCCCCTGATGTTCCGTCCCCCCGCCCCTCGAGCCCTGGTGAGTAAATGTCCTCTTCTTTTCGACTTTTTTCTCCGCCACGCAGCGTGTTTTGGGACCTCTACTGCGCCGCCCCCGAAAGGCGAGACACTTGCGAACACTCGAGCGAAGCCAAAGCCTTTCATGACTACGTGAGTAACAAGTTTTCTCGCCGTCCCGACACGGCGGGTAATTAACGGCGTTCGGCGGGCCGCACCGAGAGACAGCCAACGTAACCCCCTGGCAAAAGCCTGGGTTGTTTTTTTGGGGTTTTTTTTTAGTCTTTTTTTTTTTTTTTAACCAACAAGGTTCTGATTTGACTGAACAGTATTTCATAATGTTGCAATTATGTAAATTAGCTGAGATGCTTATCTTAAGCACTTAAAGGCGTTTGGGCTACTGGTAGAATGAAGCAGTTTTGCATAGCAATGGACAACAAAGCGGGGTTTTCTTTTTTTATTTTTTGGAGGATCCACGGTGAGGTATTTCATGCTGGGGAGGCAGGGGGTTGGATTTTGGTGGGGGATTCCCCAACTTCCTGGGGCATTCGACGGGATTTATCTCCCTGCCTTTGGCAAGCTTGGGGGCTTCCTTGGTTGTCCTGGTCCTCCTTGGAGACCAAACGAGGTAGAGGTGTTTGCTCGTTGAAGGGTGGTGTTGCAGACACCCCACCCCCCCCTTAGTTGATGGTGTCCATCTTGTCCGTTGGTGTTGGGTTGTTTTCTGCAGAGCGTGACCCAGGGATGATGCTCCTGGGGTGGGATGCCGGGGTTTTGAGGGTGCCTCCCAAAAAGACACCTCTTGGCCATGGCGCGCGGCATCTTGGCTCTGGTGGGCGATGATGGGTGGGCTGCCCGCTCCCGTCCCGCGCCCGTCGCCCGCATCTGCAGTGTCGGGAGGAATTTGCATCAAAGGATTAGTCACCTGGCTGCGGGCTTGGACCCCAGTCAAGTGAATTTAAACCCTGTGTAGCAGGAGCTGGTTTTGTCTGCTCCAGGGAGCCTATGGTATGGAAACCATTTTTCCTCCCTTCCCGAGTTTCTTGTTGCCTCGACATGCCTGGGGTGGGATGCGCCAGGGTTTGCCGGTGAGCAGTGCTGGGCCAGTGTCTCAGGGACCTCCGTGGTGGTCCTGCATGCTGGCACTGGTTGCCCCAGGGCTACCCGAGAGCCTGGGCTGGCTACTGAGGTGCCTCTTCGCCCTGCCTAGGGCAGAAAGATGCCCGTCTCACTGGGGCACGGGGGAGCAGATCTGGGTGTTTGCTCGATGGAGGCTTGTCTGTCTGTCTGTCCGTCCTTCCCCGCGTCCGCTCTCTGCATCACTTGTTTTTTGCTGGGTCAGATTAAGATGGTGAACTCCTGAATCGAGGGTCAGAGCTGACAACTGGTGGCACATCCACCAGTGCTTGGCTCAGCATTGGCAGCTGCTCGCTTCCTGGGTGTTTTGGGCCAAATTCTGGGGGTTTTTTTGAGCCCCGTGGGCACAGCAAGCTCATGGGGAGCAAGGCAAAGGTGGATCTTTGGGCAGCAAAGCCCCAGGTGAAGATGACATTAGCAACCAAGACGTGGTAATGCTCCATTCACAGCAGCTTCCCTCCTCATCGTGTCTGAGGATTTAGTGTATTTAGAGAAATTAATCTTTTTTTAGCTTGGTAATAACTCTGACAATAGGCCTGAGTGCATTAGATGATTCGCATAAACTTCTTTAATACACGTTGCTTTAAGCTTATAGTAAATAGACACAATCCTGATTGTTTTTAATTCTCGGTGTAATGCAGTTTTGTAACAGCCCCAAGTGCTTTTACCTTTTGGGTTTTATCGCGAAGACTCTTTGAGAAGATTTTTACTCCCCTGTGCCTTGGCTTGGTGGCACTGGTTTGATTTCACCGGGGCACGTTTTGGTCTCAAAACGGGGGTTGTGCTTTTCCTGCCTGGCGTGGCCGGTGGTGGATGCTCACGGCATAGTCCGTCTCCAGTGTTTTCCCGGCACGGCGTGTACTTTACAGGGCGAGGGACCTACCTGGCCAAAACTTAAATATTGACCAAAGAACCGAATGATAACCGAGTGTGAATAGTGCCTTGTTTCTCGCCAGCTTCCCTGCCGGGGTGGGCTACCAGTGCTGGTGAGCATGGTGGCCAACCTCACCGATGGGTGCCAGAGCTGAAAATGCAGGCTTTTATCAAACGCCAAACCCTCACAACCCACCAGCGGCACTTGGCAGCTAAAACGGGGTGCGAGCCCCAAATGGGGCTGGACCAGTGAGTCATGAATCGCTTCATGTGGTGGTTGTCATTAAAAATATCCCAATATAAAGTCTTGTCCCAGATTGGTAGAGCGTTGTATTTACACTTGGCCGACGATGGGCAACCTCTGCCTGGCCAGCTCAGTGTTTGCCCGAAATATGGTGTTTATTTACCCAAAGACGATGTGTATTTACTGTTGCTGCTCTAAGGGCAAAACAGGGGGATGCTCTGGGAGCAGCACGGCGGTGCCGGGCCAGCCAGTGTTTGGCATGCTATCCTCACGGAGCTGGCGCCCGAGGGGTGCTCGCCCCAGGGACCCGTCTTTGGGAAGGGGAGCAGTGCACCCCGTTAGCAGGGTGCTAACGGCGGGATTTGCATGCTGCATCGTTTCCACTTTGTTTCCCAGCCTAACTGTATGAAAACTGTTAGGAGCAGCAGGACAAATCACCAGTTTCCCTCTCCAGTTTTTAATATTGAATTCTTGACGGGGGGGAACAAAAGGAGAACTCCAAGGAGAAATCTCACCCCTCCTATTTTGTGTGGGACCCTTGAAAGCCATGGGTTCTTTCCATGGCTGAGGAATGTTGGTTTTTAGCTTTCTTCTGAGGTTTTATCCTAAGCCAGGACAAAAAGCTGCTGGGACTTGGTGGAAAGGCGCTTGTTGGGAGCGGGGTGATGGGAGCAGGGATTCACCTGGCGCAGGGAGGAGGAATTCCATGCTTCCCTTCCATCTCCAGCATGGCTGCAAGTCTGTTAGCGCAACTAACGAGTTGTGCTGGTCAGAGGGCTATTCGTCAGCCTCTCCCACCTGTATCAAAGGAGTTTATTCAAGTTGACAGCACCGCGAGCACCCATCGACTCCTAAAATGCAACCCGTAGCCATTGATTTGGGTTCCTCCGCCAGGCGAAGCCCTGTGGCGAGCGTGCCGGCGTTCCGGCATGCTCCCGGAGCCAGCGAGCTTGCAACGGGATCGCTCGGCATGACAGGGGATTTCAGCTGCCGTGTTATCTGGGAATTGGCCGATGGCTGGTCGCAGTTGAGCATTTCAACGCCGTGAAAGCCAATACAATTTGAGTTAGCGGTGATGACTGCCAGTTTAAATACCGCAGTGAATTTCTGTCAAAGAGCTAATACATAGAAAGGGGAATTGCAGAAAACTTGATCACCAGAACCACTTCAGTCGATTTTGGCCTCGAGCTACAGAAAATGAACTTAAATCTAGTTGACTGTTGCTACATACTTTTTGTGGTATTGCTCTGCCTGCGCAGCCGGCTCGGAGCGTCAACGTGCAGGAGGGAAAAATCAGGGTAGCTTTCGGCTGCCGGAGACTTTGACTTCATCCTTCCCCTCCTCTGCTTCCCCCCTGAGAAGGACCCATGCTTGGGAGCATTTGAAATTATATTTTCTTTGTAGTGCAAGACCTAAGGAGCGGTGGCTTCAGATTGCCTTTAGAGCAAAGCATTGATTTGTTGAGTGTTTTTTTAACTTTGGAAAGCTGCTGCAGTTCTTTCTAACTTGGGTCTGGAAGGATGCTCTGCTGCAGTGGGGGTGGTTGGTCTGGGAAAAGATGGTGTGCTTGGGGCTCGTGTCCTCTCATCCTGGTTTGGGGCAACTGGGGCTCCTCCTTTTTTCCCTACCATCTGAAAAGGTTCCCCTTGGATTGAGATCTCGGTGAGGGGGTTTCTGAAGCCCCTGGAGAAGGACGAATGTAGCATCCAGGCTTGCTGGTGTTAGCAGGCAAGACTTGGCTCAGTGGGGAATAAGCTGAAACCCAAGGGGATGGAAGGATTTTGGCCAGTTGGCAGTATGGGCTGGGGGTGTCACCCAGGCACTGGAGCGTGAACCCCAAACCCAGCTGTTGTCCCCGCTGTAAGTGGCCTCTCAGCCACACTTTGGAGACAAGGTATGGGGAAATGGTCCTTCTCTGCTGGATCTGTCCATCGCACCCCAGCTGGCTGTGGGACAGATGCCCCATCCCAGCATCTGGGCGTCTACTGGGCAGTGGGGCATCTATTCATTATCACAGCATCTTCTGCTCCCTGGGGTCCATGTGGCCACCTCATGGTATGGCACCTTGGCAGGCGAGATGGCCACATGGGACCTCTCCTGGGAGGAGACGCTCTGCATGCATGAGGTGTTTGGTAGGACTGTCACCTCTCCTGTGCCAGACTGTCTTCTTGCTCCAGGACCAGCAAAGAGACTGTTGGCTGCGTGAGGAGGGTGTGGGACCAGCAAGCGTGATGGTGACAGTCCGTGAGCGCCTCTGTGCATGTCGTGGCGGTGGTCCATGAGCACTTCTGCAGTGGTGGTGGCAGCGGTGGTCCATGAGCACTTCTGCAGTGGTGGTGGCGGCGGTCCATGACTGGTTTTGCAATGGTGGTGGTGGTTGTGGTCCATGCCCATCTCTACAATGTGCCCTTTGCAGACGATGTATTAGAAACATGTTGCATAGGAGAGCAGGGGTTTTTTGGGTGGGTTTGGCACAATGCAGGGACAGAGGTTGGGAACAGCTTTGCGTCGTCCCAGGGAGCCCCCCCGGGCATTGCCGGAGCCCTGGGTAGGGGGCTCAGCTGGTGGCACGCACGGCTCCAGCCCATTTCCGTGCAGGACCGTGCTCCGTCTGGGCTCCATCCAGCTGCGCTCTGCAGGGGCAGGGTTCCCCGGTAGGTAACTGGAGAGAGGAGTTTCCTTTGGGAGTGGCAGGCTGCCAGGAGCAGCTGCAAAACTCCACATCACTTAAAAAAAAAAAAAAAAAAAAAAAAAAAATACAGAAACTCCCTCCTGGCAGTGTGCTGGGCTCGGCCGTCCCTCCCAGTTTAGGGTACTGGTGTGCCCATCCTGCCTGCAAGCCTGAGCGTCCCTTAAACACTGCTTTTGCTGGAAGTACCATGTGAGGCGGGATTAGCTTAATTTTATATTTTAAACAATGTCGTCTGTGGCGACGAAGCAACCTCTGCTTCCGCGCTTGCCGGTGGCAGGACTGGGGCGTTTCGGAGCGGCACCTTTCCGTGGGTGATGCTGATGGAGAAGCCTCCTGCGCAAAACCGGAGGTCAGAGCCCAGAGCTTATGTCTTAGTCTTTGACTGGGGAGCCTAAATATTTATCCTGTTCTGTCCCTAATGAAAACAAATTGTCAACAGTTGTTCAGTAACTGACTAAATTAAAATCTGTAATTAGTCAATTAGATTAAAGAGTTGGCACAACCTGATTGTATCATGCTGGTTAGGTTATTAAGAGAAAGGGTGTGATTTTTAATTACTGAATGCTAATTTTGACAGTTTCAAATGGAAACAGACGTTCCCCCCCCTCTCCACCCCACCCCAAATGCCTCTGCAAAAGTAAGGCAGGGGATGGATTTTGTATCAACAAATGGTGTGAAGATGCAAAGTTTCTCCGGCTCCAATCTGGGAGGGGTTTCTCCGGAAAAGCCGGGGGTGGGATGAGAGGAGAGGGGAGGATTTCCTCAATCCTCGCTGACGGATGGGGCCTGACGCTGCAGTGGGGGGACCCCCAGCACCCCTGGGTGCTGGGCTGGGTGCCTGAGTGCTGCCCACAGAGCTCCCCCCCCATCACCCATCTCACAGCGTCCCCTCGCCTTGCACGCACCGCTGTGCAACAACGAGTCAGATTTAAGTAATTCTTAACATTTTTTGTGGGGTTTTCGTATTTTTTTTTTTTTTACCCACCCCACCCCCTCCCCCCCGCCCCCCACCCCAGTGCTCGAGAGGGGCCAGCTGCTGGTGGCAGGCAAAGCCTGTGGCGGGGAGGAGGAGGATGAGGAGGAAGGCCTTGCGTGGCGAGCGCGGCAGCCCGCGCCATCCCATTGTTTGCCCCAGCAGCGAAGCGGCCACGTGGGCCAGCGCGGTGAGGCCGGCGAGGGGACCCGGCACAGTGGGCTGCGGGGGGAGCGGCCGTCCCCCCCGGGCAGATGCTGGCCTCTGGACGCGCACAAAGCCCGCAGCCCTGCCCTCCCCTGCTTTCTGGGGTCCCTTCGGAGGAACAAAGGGGCGAGGGGCCATGAGCCGTGCCGGGGAGGCTGCCCGGCGGTCCGGCGTTGGGGTGGGGGGGCTCCCCGTCCTGCTGCATGGGCAGCAGGGAGGTTCGTTAGGTCAGGACGCCGTGTATTGGGTACGAGTGAGGCTTTCCTGTTCTCCTGATCATTTCCTTCCTTACCTTGGAAACTTGGATTTTCTCCTACCTTTTGTTCCCTTTTTTTTTTTTTTTTTTTTTTCCTCCTCTCTCTTGTAAAGCCATCCCTGGATCTATTGGAAACAGCTGCCGGTGCCAGGGAGCGGGCGGGGGGCTCTGGGCTCCGGCTCTTTCTCCTCTTTCACCGTGCCCGCCGGCACCACCGAAATGGCACCCGGCTGTGTGAAGCCCTCGCTGCCGGCGGGGGGGATGGACTCTGGAGAGGAGCTGGGGGAGCTGCTGCAGCGGTGTTTGGTCCTGTTGTTCCTTGGGATCCATATAAACAGAGGGGATGGCAGAGGGATGCAGTGGCTGGAGCATCCCAGCCCGATTGGTGCTGGGGGTGCACCCTGCTCTGCCCAGGGGGGCACAGAGTGGGCTGTATCCCCACCAGCATCCCAGGGATGCCACACCAGTATCCCACTGGCGGGTCAGGGGCTGGGGGGCTCGGCGAGGGGGAAGGAGCACTTTTCTCTGGGCTGACAGGGAGCGAAAACAGCTTTTTTCACAAGTAAACAAATACCTCGCCTCCGCCTCGCTTCGGGGTTTTTGGTTTTTTGGTATCTTTTTTTTTTTTTATACATTTCTCAAAACTCCTGCTCGTGGCCACAAGTACCAGGAGCTGAGTTCAAAGCTACAGCTGTGCAGTTGAAGGGGGGGGTGGGGGGATTTCCAAAATACGGGGCGGCTGCTTGTGGGTGCCGCTTCCCATGTGTGGTGGGACCCAGCTGTGTGTCCCTCCCCCACCCACCGTCACCTCCCCACTCCTGTCCCCGCATCCTGCGGTGGTGACACCCGTCGCCTGTGCCGGGTTCAGGTGGGAAGGGCGGCCGGGGGGCATTTGGGTAAGGTTTGGACATGCCTGGGGCACAGCTTTCCCTGTGGTAAGGCCAGCTTCTCTTTTGTCTCAGGTTTGTGCGTTTAAATTATGTGTATTTTGGGGGGGAGGAGAAATGCCCACTCTCCTGCCTGAGCGTAGTGCTGGGTGCATGGAGACTGCTAACATTGGAATTAAGCAAAATATATGTGTGTATATATATGCAATTATGTACATGTGCAATTAAATCTATGCAATATGCAGAGTTAAGATACACATATTGATATAGGTAGATGTAAGTGCATGTGCCTGTACATTTGGTGTGTGGTTGGGGCGATGGAGCAGGGCAGTGCTTCATGCCCGGCCACCAAGCGCTCTTCCAACCTGCCTCTTCCTCCTCCATGGCCATCGCCACCATGACCGGTGGCTTTTAGGAAGGTGATTCCCACCTCCGCGTTCCCGGCTGGGTGGGAGGCTGTGGGGTCTGTCCGTCCGTCCGCGTGTGAGGCAGCACCACTGCAGCCTGCTGCCTCGAGATAAAGTCCAAAGGAAGACCTCTGGCTGTGCCTTAAGCTAACATTTTCTTTTTAATTTTTTTTTTCCTTACTGTTTCTGCATCAACCCTTGAACACTTGATCTGGCGCCTCTCCTCCCGGGGTGCGGCGGCTTTCTGTAGTGAAAATGAACTCTCGCTGCTGCGCGCCCCCCCCCCGCCCGCCTCAAACAGGCTCTGGGGTGGGGTTTTTTCCCTCCCATCTTCCCTGCATTTGGGCTGGTTTCTTACAACCTCACAGGGCTGAGCTCGCACCTATAAGTGGGATTTCTTGGCTACAAAAGGAAGCGGAGGTTGCATGGCAGTGGCTTTGCCATGTTGGTGAGCACGACCTGCTCGGCGCAGCTTTGATGCCAGCATCCCATGGCATTCCCGGCAGGCACGCCAGTCCAGAGCTGCTCCTTCCTACCTGATGTGGGTTTTCTCCTGTGCCCCCCTCCTGCCCCAGCTCCCCCACCGTGCGGCTGCCATCACGCCTGGCCCAGCACCGATGGGTGCCCACCGAGGCGAGTGGTCAGCTGGCATCCCCTTCCTCCCAAACCAGCGTGTCCCAAACCTTGGCTTTGCGTATTTATTTATTTCTGGCAACCGTAAGGGGGGGACGGAAAAAAACTTGATCACCCCCCGTTGCAGCTCAGCTTCTGAGTTGGGAGCTTGGTTTGTTGTTTTGGAGTTTTTTTTAAAGTGAAAAAAAAAAAAAAAAAAAAGGCGGTGCACAGCGAGGAAGGGGGCAGGGTGCTTCCTCGCAGCGCACCCTGGTTTGGGGTGGGCAGATAAGGCTGCCGCCTCGCCCTGGCCTCTGCTCCCCTGTCAGAGCCCCACAGAGCACCCTCCTGGCCCTCGCTGGGTGCTCGCCTCTGTTTTTGGAGGGATCCCCATTGGGATAAGGGCAGGCTGTGGGGCTCAGGGGCTGCTTGAGCCCCCCCATTCCTTTCCCTGGGAGTGATGCTTGCAGTGAGGAGGAGGAAGGTGTGTGTGTGGTGGGGGGTCATGGCTCGTAGCAATGTTGGGGTGATTCTCCATCGCAGCTTCAGCTCTCCTCCTGCATCCCCTGCAGCTCTGGGAGGGGGCCTGCTCTTCCCTGAGGAGCAGAACTGGGGTCTCCACCAGGTGATGGAGACCCGTTGGCTGTTGGGGTCTTTCCCTGCGAGGCCTGAACCAGGAGGTAGGTCTGGTTCGGTAAGACCCGGTTCAGGTCTGGTTTGAGGCAGGGACAGCCACGCTTTGGAATGCTTGGTCTCATCGGGGGGGGTTTGACAGGGATGTCCTTGATGGGGTACGGCCGGGGATGGAGGTGGGAGCTCACAAGGAGGCACATGCTGGTCTGTGTTGCACGTGGGCATCCTTACCCCAGCTCGAGGGCTGTTTTCCATGAAAAAGCCCAAACCGGCTGGTTTTGGTTTATCCTGGGCATCACAGCACCGATAACGCCCAGGCGCTTTGTGCCTTTGTCAGTCCCTTCTGGAGAGAAGGTCCAAGCTGGGGCTCCCAGCGCTCATTTCATCGTTAAAAGCACATTTACTTGCTTGTCCCGGAGCCCTTCAGGGTGTCATGGCACGTCCTAACAGCTTGTCCGTCCTTACCTGCAGTCATCAAGGAGTTTTCAACATGACTTATATAAACCCTTTGTACTTGGATTGCTCTACCATGCTGCACAATGGCTTCTTTGTCATCCTGCCAGCTAATTAATTTTAACTTTTACCATTGCTCCAGCACGGTGCACCGTCCGCCTGGTCCATTTGAAGCTCCCCCCACCCCCCGCAACCTTAAGTGTTTTCCAAGCAGTTTGACTTGTTGCTGCTGAACACGGGAGAAACCACCTGGCCCCGCTGGTGCTCATCTTCTGGAGAAGGATCTGCTCTTGTGCCACTGCCAGGGCCGGGGAGGGGGATGAAGAAAAAGCATTAGGAGGCTCAAGTTTTCTCCAGTGGCTTGTTTCTCCTGGCTGGCAGCTGAAGGTCCCCCTGGAGAGCATCCTCTGATGAAAATAACAGGCTCTCGCTGCCTGGCCGGTGATTGGCACCGTGTGCATCTCGCAGCCAGAGGTGAAAGCCTTGTCTGCGTCTTCAGGACAAAACCCCTCGTGCTCGGGAACGTATGTGCCCTGGGACGTGATGATGATTATTTCTGGAGGGTCGGGCTCTGTTTGGTTGTGTGCTGGAAACCAGGTTTTTTTTTTCCCTTGCATCCTGTGAGTAAACATCTGCAGCACCGGCTCCGGGTACCACCGCAGCATCCCTGGTGCGGAGATATCTCCAGGATGCTCACCGAGCATCTCCCCAGTGCTGCCTGGAGAAGGACCAGGAGGGATGTGACGCCAGCTGGGTGTCCCTACCTGGTGGGGTGGGATGAGCTGGGATGTTGTCTTTCCTGGGTAGGAGGGATGGAGATGGCCGCGTGTGTAAACATCATCTGAATTCACGGCGATGGGGTTTGTGCGAGCGACGCTGCGGCAGAGGGGAGCTCCCCTCCGCTCGGGATGGGGCCGGGGCTGGTGGCAGGTCAGGGAATATGGAATTGCTGCCTTTGTGTTTAATCTGGTTATAAGGACGGCTATTAGAGATAATGAATTTTGCCTGTCCCCGCCGTTGTAATACAAGAACCCAACTGTCTTTCAACACCGCGAAGGTCACTCCTCTTTATTTCTGGTTGTAAATTTTGCTGGTTACAGATGTTTGGGGTTGACGGACAAGGATAATTAAGTTTCTCCCGCCAGCCAGTTGGCACAGTGCAGGGGTGCCAATGTGGGGGCAAGGTTGGAGGGCAGGACTGGAGCCAGGTGGCAACGCCAGCAGCCCCTTGGCGCGGTGGCCTGGCCACGAGCCCATCTCATCGCAGCCTCAGAGCGAAGCAGGGCTGGGTTTGCGCTGGACCCTTGCACCCCTCTTTATTATGATTTCGGAGCAGGCTGGTGGGAAGAAGGGGGCGTGTGGAGCAAGTTTCCATCTTGCCGCCCCCATTTGACGGGAATTCAGCAGGAATCGTCACGTTTGCCGTCCACACCCTGACCCGAGGATGGGAAGGGGGGTGGAAAAAGGGGGGTCCCCTCAATTTTTGACATGGAGCATCGGTGCCGGTGGAGGGTTTTTCTTTCCCAAAGAGATTTTAACAGGGGAACGATGGTGTGCTGGGGGCAGACCCAACACCCACCACGCTGAATTAGCACCCTGGGGGGCTGGCAGCCCCTATCTGTGGGACATGAGGCCGGTTTGCTTCCCGATGCCAACCCCACTGGGCAGGAGCCGGCTGCGTGCGCTGCCCGCGCGCTCGGGAGGCAGCACGTGCTGCCGTGCCTCCCCGGCTCCCCCCGCGCGCCTGATTTATGCCGCTCCACATTTTCTCCTCGTTTCCATGCCTCTTTCTCCCCTCCCTCCTCTCCCTCCTCTTTTTTTTTTTTCTTTTTCCCTTTCCCCTTGTGCTGCCTGTGCATCGCCTTACTCCTCTATTTTTTTTTATTTTTTTTTTCCCTTATTGCTTGCACGCCTCCCCGTTATCCCAGCAATATTTGGGGCTCGCTGTGTGTGTGCGTTCAAAATGGGTTTTTATCCTCCCAGAGGAGGTTACGGTGGTTCCCATCGCCCCGCTGGGATGTGATCCCTGGGCGGTGAGGGGGGGGCTGGTTTTGTTTTGTTTGGTTTTTTTTTTTTTATTATTTTTTTATTATTTTTATCGTGGCAGAGCACAAGCCATGTATCGCCGGGGTGGGTGCCGCTGGCCCTCGGTTGCAGCAGAACCGGCGGGGTGGCTGCGGGGCGCCCATCGCCTCCATCCCGACGTCGCCGGCCATCTGTCCCCTCCCGTGCGGCGCCGGCCTGCCGGCTGCTTGCCGTGGCGGCAGGGCTTGCCTGGCGTCTGCGAGGCCGCCAGGGCTTCTGCATGTTGTGTTGGTTTTGTGTTTTTGGGTTTTTTTAAAAAAAAAAAGTTCCATTTTTGCTTTGTTTGCCCCCATTTCATATGTGTAACCTGATTTTTTTTTTTTTTGTTGGGGTTTTTGGTTTGGGTGTGTTTTTTGTTTGTTTTTTTTTTTTCTCCCCTTCCCCAACCCCCCTCCCCACTGCTGTGCCAGGCGCATCGAAAGTTTGCCGGGTCTCGCGTGCGTGTGCGGATGCCGAATAATTTTATTAGCCGCCTGGAAGGGAGCCAGCACGGCGTGCATCGCGCGGGAGGTGGCTGCTGGGGCGCCTCTTCTTTTATTTCCCTTTCCCAGCCTCTCCCCTTTTGCCTCCGCCGGTCTCCCGCGGGTTGAATCATCCACATTACCCTTTTATTTTAATTTTTTTTCCTATATTCCCTTCTTTTTTCTTTTTTTTTCTTTTTTTTTTTTTTTTTGTTTTTGCTCCTTAAAGGGTTAAAAACGATGGGGAAGTTCAGCTAGCACTTGCAAGATATGGTTGCCTTAGCAACAGGCCTCCTAATCTGGTAGGTGACCTGAGAGACTGTGGAAGATGCAGGGGTTGGTTTGGCATTTCATTATTTCATGAGGCTGCGGCTCTCCAGCTGGTTCCCTTCCCAGTGCCGCCGCCACGGCTGCCCCCCCGCCTCTGCCGCCCCCGGCATTCCTCGGCAAAGCCCCGGGGAGGCAGGGGGCCGGGAGGACAGTCCCCTCCCTGGGTGCTGGTGGGTCCCGGGAGCTGGTGACCAGGGAAGGGGGAGAGGGCTTCCCGCAGCCCAGGTGATAATTATTCAACTTTGGGGTTGCAAAGATGGTTTCCTGCTTTTCCGTCCCTCCTTCTGAAGGATTCGCCCTGGTGGGTTGGTGAAATAATCCCTGCGTCGCCATGTCCCCCTCTGAGAGCTAGAGATGCTCTCATTAGCACTCCCAAAACACACATTTTGGGGTCTGTGCTGCTCTGCTGGGGAGAAGCCCAGCGGTGGGGAGGAGCTGGGGCTCAAGCCTGATTGGGTCACTGTGGGTCCGCAGTGGTTGGAAAAAGGGATGGAGATAAGATGCAGGGGCCCAGCCAGCGTTTTGGGGAAGAAGGATGGGTTTGGGAGGACCATGGCAGCGTTATTCCAGCAGCTTCAGGCTATTCGGAGCTCACGAGTGCACAACCAGCACGTGTCCACATATGGATGGACCAAGACCTGGGCGTTGTGGTGCTACAGCCACGGTCTTCTCTTGTGTTTTCTTGGAACATCCTCAAGTTGGCCCTCCCTTTTCCCGTGCTGTCGTGACTGCCCCATGCGAAGCATCGGTGAGCATCTTTGCCAGCGGTGGGGCCATCTAAATTAAGAAACCGCATCAGAAAACTTCCCTGCCAAATATTTGACCTTACCAAATCTCCGGGTGCCGTCGGGTGGGCACTCAAACTCTTCCGCCCACACAGTCGTGGGCACCACGTGGGATTCAGACAGGCATCTACCAAACCTGACAGCATCCGTCGGTGCAAAACCGCTGCAGCTTGGCCCAAACCATGGGTGAGCTCTTTGTCGGGGTGGCTGAGCTGCTCTCTGTGCCCAAAACCGGGATGTTTTCCTCCTCGCCGTGCGATGCCGAGTAGTCGCCACGGCTGTTGGCATCCAGCCGCAGCGGCTGGGCAAGGAGACCCCCGAGGAAGGGAGGCATCCAAGGGGCCGGGGCCAAGCTCCCTGCGGGTACCAGCGGAATAAAAGGGCCAGGATAGTGCCGGGAGCATCCCATTCCCGCAAATCCCGGCGGTGCAGACTTCTTTTGTTTTTTTCCCCCCCTCCCGCTATCGCACGGTGGCGGTGGCAGCTGCCTGTGGACACCGGGGAGAGCCGCCTTTGTTTATCCGCCTCTCCGGCGGAGCGAGCGTGAGGATGCTCTTGGATGGAGGTGCCGATCTGTCATCTCCCAGGTTTTATGCATCCCCAGACAAGAAATCAGCGGCGCAAAGCGCAGACTTTTTGTTACTTATCGCCGAGCTCTGCGCAGAGCGCGGCTGCTGAAAGCAATCTGGTGTCTGCGATGCCCAGATTTATGGTTTCCCAGCCTCGTTCTAGGTGTTGGCTTCCACCGGGAAGCAAAAAAACCTGGTTTGAGCCATCGGTGTAGGACTAGAGGACCATGGCATGCCATGGCATCAGACCCGGGCAGGTCTGGTCCCCAAGCTGGCGAATGCCCCCAGAGCCTGTCATCGCCCCGGGTGGGACCACATCTCCCTTGCTCCATCTTAGCTGGTGGAGGCAGGAGGACCGATGTCCCAGGGAGCTGAAACACAGCTCGGCTTTCCCTCCAGATCTCTGCTCAGGCCACGCTTCTCCAAACCCCATGTCCACCCTGCCAGGGTGTCAGAGGAGAAGCTGCCCCGTGGTGAGCAGGGGATGAGGCATCAAAAGGGAGGAAATCCAGGCAAGCCAGCAGAATCCCTAGAAAACCCTTTATTTGATCCCTTCATCGCTTTCTTTTCCCCCATCTCTGCTTTGTGAGGCTTTCCAGGATTTGTCCCTCTCGAGGGGGATTTCGAGCGGTCAGCTGGTTCCCCAGGCGCAGGCAGACAGACAGGCGGCCGGCACACACCGTCCTTCCGCAGAGCACCGCACTTGGCCTGCCAGGGGCTCCTGGGTCTTGAGCGCAGGATAATACATGTTTTTTTACAGAAAATCAAAATTCCCAGGGAAAATATATATATATATAAAAAAAAAAAAAAAAAGCTGTCTCCCCCCCACCCCCCGCCTCCGCCCTGCCGAGAAGCGGCTCTGCGATGGCGGCTGGAAAGCGAAGCCGTAAGTGTTGTGCGTGCCATCTGCTCCGCTTGGATCGCGGGAGCGGCTGGAGCCGGCACAGCCTCGCGGGGAAGGGGGAGGACAGCCCTTGCTGGGGTAAAGATGGGGTCCCGCCACCCTGTATCCCCCCCTCCCCTCGGTGGGCCTCTAGGTTTGAAGCTTGAGCCCCCCAGTTGGTTCTGGTCGGAGGTGTCCCATGGAGGTGGATCCCCAGGAGGGTCTGCAGCCCCCTCCTCTGCACCTGGGAAGAAGAGCTCCCCAGGATGAAGATGGTCGTGAGGTGGGATGAGTCATATGGAAGGAAATGGGCAGGTTTTGGGGTTTTTTTTAGGCATTTGCAGCTTCACTGGCTGCCTGGGTTGGAAGCAGGTGCTGGCAACTGGGTGCTCTGCAGCGTAGGGTGCGTCTCATGGGGGCTGCCATGACGATCGCTGTTAGGAGAGCAGCTCAGCATGACACTTCTGGTCCTCCCAAAGGAGAAGCCAAAGGAAAACTCCCTCCCCGATACGAAAAAATTTTAGGCTATCTCTAAAAAGGAAGAAATGCGTTTATTTGTGGGTTTGCTGTGGGAGCGTCTCTGGGTTCCCACACAGGTTCCTTCACAGCCAGGCTTCTGCTGGCTCTTCGGCTGGGGCCACCGGTGCAGCTGGGTTTCCCTCTGCTTTACCTGCTTTTCACAAAACTGGTGGTTTTTTGAGAGCTCCCAAGGGATCAAGCCAGCAAACGCAGAAGTGGGGTGCAGAGGGAACCTGGGCTTTCTCCCCGCAAAGGCAGCAGCGGTTGCTGGTTGTTCTGAGCAGCTGTTCTGGGGGCTCACCTCCTGCCTGGGGGGGCTCACGCAGCGTTGTGGGTGGTTGAGTTGTTCTTTATGGGTTCGGCAAGAGGTGAACATCCCCAAAATGTGTGATAGCCAAGTTGGGAGATCAGTTTTGACTCCAGGCAGGGTGACTGTGCGGCATGCAGCCCTGAATTGCTCCTTGGCTTGGCTCCACCACCGGTGGTTTTGGTGTATATATGTATTTTTTTGTGAATGTTACGGAAGGTACTCAGAGGTCGCGGGCTCAGAGCGGGCACCTGGTGCTTTCCCCCTCTTCTCATGCAAAATGTGGTCGCTTCCCTTCACCTGCCTTGGCTGCTGATAGAAAAGGCAGCGGTGGCGTGGGTGGGTTGAGCTGAGGGAGGAGGAAAAACAGTCTCCAAACAACACCAGAGGGCTCGTAAGGAGGGATGGGAAGCCAAGGGAAGGCTGGAACGGCTGGGGAAGCTGTCTGAGCAGGGGGCTGCAGAAGGCTTTCGGTCTTGTTGGGCTTCAGGACAGGGTGGAAGGAACCCAACTCAGCGTTTCCCATGTGTGTTCCCAGCGTGGTCAGACCTTTACAGCGGTTTCTGGGGTTCAGCCCAGGCTGCGGTGAAACCTCGTTAGAGCCCAGCACCTTACTGGGGAACGTCTTTGTAGCCCCACCTCAACCCCACGGAGGTTAAGTTCCATAAGACATGTCCTCCTTGCCAAAACCCGGCATGGGGGAAGCGCCACGGTGCTGACAGCATGCCGTCTCTCCGGAGGTGCCCACTACTGTTAGCCATCCCACCTCGCCGGGTGCTAATTGCGAGCGGCTCGAGGCACGGCGCTTCAGTGGCTACCCCTGAGCCGAGCGCTCAGAAATTCGGTAATTGGGCTGGAACAATTATTTTTGGCTTTTGCAGAGGGAAAGGCTATAAATAATCACCCTGCGAGCTTGTGCGGTGACTTTGCAGCCTGCGTGGGGGGGGGGTGGTGGTGTTGGGTTGGGGTTGTTGGGTTTTTTTTGCTGCTGTCCGGCTGTTTTTTTTTCCTGGCAGCTGAGAGTGGGAGACTTATCTGCAGAAAATGCAATTTGAGTTGATTAAAGCAAGTCCTGCCATTGGCCCGAGCTGCCAAACTTTCTGCAGAAACGGTTATGCTTTCTGAGAAACCGCCCCGGCGACCTGCCGGGCTGCAGCCTGCCCCAGGACGGTGGTGGTGGTAGGGCTGGAAGGAGGAGGAGGAGGAGGAAGAGGAGGAGGAGAAGGGCTGCCCAGGCTCAGGGAAGGAAAACAAAGGATGCCGGTCTCGGCGGCATGGCACCGAGGAGGACTTGCCAGGAAGAGGTGCGGAGGAGGCAGCGGTTGTGGGCACCCTTCTGTGCTTGCGCCTCTCCCATGGCAGCAGCTTGCACAGCCTTCAGATGAAGGGCTTTTGGTCGTTACGGAGCTGGGTTTCAGGCAGGGACTGATCCGCAGGTAAAAGCCTCTGCATCCCCGTACCCAACCCGCCAGCTCCCCCATCACCCATCCCAACACCCATCCGCCGCTTGGGAACCAAATCACAACAGCCTTAGCAGAAGCAAGCAGCATCTAGCTGCACCTTCTTTTGTAAGCCCTCTGTCGCATCTAAAATAAATTTGCATCTAAATTGACAGGCTGGTTTTAATGTCTTCTGGCTATATAGTGCTTAAAGGCCCAGGCTTCCCTCGTAGGTGGGCACAGGGAAACGTCCCCGCTCGTGCAGGGTGGTGGCACGGAGCCGTCCGAGGTGGGAGAGGCACAGGGTGACTGCTCGCAGGGAAGCAGAAACTTAGTTTTTCCCTCCCCCTTTTTTTTTTTTTTTAACATATTATTGAAAGGATTGAGACGTATTGACAGGCTGGTGGCTGAGGGTGGCCACCAGTGTCCTAGAGCGTGTCACTTCGGCCGGTGCACCGCTTGGTAGCCGTGTTTGGGGAGCATCGCTGGGGCTGGAGCTGGTGCCAGCCTGAGGAGCTGTAAGAACTAGCAGATCGGGAAAGGCTGCGTAGAGCAGAGCAGTCTCGCCGTGGCAGCTTTCCTTCATCATCCATTATTTATTTGATCCTCTGCAAAACAAATTCGCTCCTCGGCACTGATTCTGATGACGGTGCTCGTTTTACAAAAGAGGTAAAAGGAACCGGTTTTGTTCCCGGTCTGAGAGACTTGAACAAAAATGTGCGTTTCCCTGACGCCTTCTCCTGCAGCCCATATCCACGTCAGTGAGATAAATCTGCAGGGTTTTAGGGCGATGATACCTGAGATGTTGAGTGATGCTCTTCCCTGTTGATCCCCATCTTCCCGGGACCCGCGGGAGTGTTTGCTGTGGCTGGACCAGGGGGGACCAAGATGCTCCACTTGCCTCGTGGCTCACAGCTGAAGGTTTCTTGAGGGGATCGCTGCACGTGCAAGGAAATAGGACTTTATCGGGTGCATTTCCTCCCCGTGCGTCCTGTTGGAGGGGCAGCTCTGCTTTATGGGCGTGCAAATTAAGTACGTACTTGGGGTTTGGTGCCAGCGGGGTGGTTTTGGCAGGGTTATTGAAGATGTCCTCAGTCACACCGGTGGCCGAGCCGGGTCCACTTCACTTGCACCAAACAAACCAGAGCCGGAGCAGTGGGCTGAACGCCGGGCTGGGAAGTTTGGAGGGAGGAGACGGCGCGTCGGAGCCGCGTTTGTCAGGATGGAAATAACTGTCAGCCCCATTCAATCTGTCGCCTTGTTCCCGGGGGACAATTGCAAAACAGGATTACTGGTACTTAAAAATTCATAGAAAACGTTTCTTATCACAACGTCATAATTGTTATGACTCAGAAGAGTAGAATTGCCATTTTCCTTGTGTCTTTTTTCCCCCCTCACTTTTGTTGCATACCGAGTCCCTGGCTGCAGCTGCGGAATCGTCAAAAAAAACAAAACAAAACAAAAAACAACCCCAAACCAGGGCGATGCTTTATTTTATGCTAACTGCTGCATTTGACTTGAAAATGATGTCCCACTGGGTCTCGTGGTCAGCGTATTACAGCGTGATGGATGGCTGTCAGAGCGGCGGTGGCTGGCAGATTGCGATGGGTGGAGGAGAACAGATGCCCGGTGACTTCAGGGGCTTTAGCAGAGCCCGGGACTGAAGACTGGAAAACAAAAGCAGATGGGAGGGCTCTGCTCAGGCTAACTATTCTTCTCCAGCCGTGTGTCGGGGAGGAAAGCTCGTCGGGTGGCCGTGTCCCTTCTGTGCTGTTCCTCCGTGGCTGCCTGATGAAGCCACGGGTGAGCCTCGCTTGACCCGAGGCCTGAGCCCACGTGCAAACCATCACTGAAAATCTCTAAAGGGCAACCTTCCCCCTTGCCCCCCCTAAAAAAAAGAACAGCTTGCCTTTATGGAGTTTGCGCTCCATTTGATGGTTCCTGTTAACCCTTGGCCCTACTGATGGATCCGAGGTGAGACCCAGGCAGGCTCCGGGGGTTACACTTCTGGAGGGCGGCTGCTGGTGTGTTTTGCGCTCTGTATCGCGTTTGTCTTTGGAGTTGTGCAGGACCACGTGAATTCAAGCCATGCTGGCGGAAGGAGGAGAGCGAGCCTTTCCTGCAAGAGCCTGTTTTCAGTAAAGCCCTTTGCAGGTGCTGTTCTGCAACTCCTCGTCTGCTCCCTGTCCCCTCTCTCCTGCAAACTTTACCCCTGCAAAGGGCTTAGTAAAGATCCCGCCTTGCCCTGTTTTCTCCGCCCTCATCCATGTTTCCTCACCTTTCATCCCTTTGCTCTTCTCCCACCCCTCAGGTCCGTCCAGACTTGGGCAGGTGGCTGCCGTCTTCCCAGCCGGCGGTTGCCGGGGTTGGCAGGGTTAATGGTGAAATTAAATTTCACTGCTGTTTTTAAATTAATTGAATCATCAGCGTGGGTAACGGGAAACAGTGGTATCATAATGTATTTGATATGGGTCTTTAAGTCGGCATTTGCTGCAAAATCTAGAGCGCTAGATCTTGGTGGAAGCGATGGCTAACTGATATATTGCCATTACATCCACAGTACAAAGGCTCCTGCTACATCTTAAAACGTTCAGGTCGTAAAGTTGAGTTGGTTTATGATATGGCCATTTTCCCTGTGCGCTTCCCACGGTGCTCCTAGATCATACTCGGAAAAACCCTGCAGTTGATGGGGGCTGGCGGTGCTCCTGGCTTGTTCCTCTGGGGAGGCACCAAACGTGTATGAAGATGCTCCTTTGGGTGGCAGAGCACCATTGGGGTTTTGCTCACAGGACTTCCTGAGGTTTCATCTGCTGGAAGAAGCAGCAATGGGGGAAAACAGCCCTTTTCCTCAAAGAAAACAGCAGAAAGACTTACTAATTTGTAGCAACCTTTGGGCTTTCCGTAATCGGTGGCCCTGAGATGGCTTCAGGACCTGCCTTGGAGAGAAGAAGCTACTCAGCCTGAGGGCCAGCATCCCCACACGATGTCCCCACCATTCTGGGGACAGAGCTCCCATGCGGGCCGTCATATGGCCTCCTCTTCTCTTGTCCTTTACCTGGTCCAGCGTGGTGGAACTGCATCACGGTGTGGTGGGACTGCATAACAGTATGATGCCTCATGGTAGATGGTGGCATGCTGAGGTGTTCGCTCTTTGCCAGCACTAACCGGGGGCTGGTATTAATTAAAAAGTGGGGAAAAAGTAAACTTTCAGTGTATGTGTTGTGGAGCTCCTTGTGGGTTTCCACGCATGCATGGTTCCTGCATGGTGGAACCAGCAGCCTGGGACTCCCTCTCACCAGTTCCTTATTCCAGAGAGCACAGTTGCGTGGGTGCCCTCCAGGTGCACCTGGGCAGTGTATGGCTGTGTTGGCAGCACCATCTTTCACGGCCAAAATCTCTTGATATGAATATTGATCTTCAAATTTTGCCTGGTTGATGTCGCCGAGGCTGACGTTGTGGAGCATGAGCACGCTGCAGGACCATGGCTGGCTTTGGGAGCAGGGCTTTGGGGGAACACCAGAAAACTTCAGTGCTGAAGAGCTTGTTCTAGTGCATTAGTTTAGACTTTGTGTGTTGTTGATCGCTCTCTTAAAACAGCACGTGGTGGCGGAGGAACCAAACTTGCTGATTATTTCTGCTAGTTATGGCTCTAATGAGGTGAGACGTGCCATATGTTGTCCGTAGGGAGGGAGCGCCGCAGGTGGGGTGGGGGCCGGCCCGGTGGGTGGATGCTACGCGGAAGAGCCTCAACTGCTCCTCCGACTCAGTGAGCTGAAATACCAGCCGATCCAGCCGTGCCATGTTGGTGCCCACCTCACGCCATGGAGCTGTCTACCCGCTGGTGACACCTCCTTGCTCTTCATCCTCTCTTGTCTTCTCCATCTCCCGACAGTTTTTTCCTGCCATTCCTCCTTCCTTTCTCTTACCCTCAGGAGGTTTTTGCTCCAAAAGAGCGTGATTTTGGGACCAGGTCCAGCCGTGCGGCTCATGTTCCTCCTTGCAGGAGAAGCATCTTTAGCCCCGATCCAAGCAGCCCAGGCTGGCTGGTTGGAGCAGGAGCTTGAAACTAAACCGTATCACGGTAAAGAAATATTTATTGGCAAGTCCTGAACTTAATTTGAACAGGGCTCTGCTGTTTAAACAATTGTTGGAGCCATAAACCAGAAGCCCTTAATTATGGCTAATTATTTTCTGCGGTGAATCTATATGCAAGCTCATCAGCATGAGGTCTCCTCTGAAATGCACCAGTTGCGTGTTCAGGCATCATCCAGCCTGAATGTCCCTAATAAAATAAGAGGCAGAAGTGTTGCCGCTGGCCCGGCTGCCTGACCGGGCAGGAGCCTGCCTGCCCGCTGCCTGCAATTTATTTAAAATCCGAGGATTGGGGCAGGGTGCAGGACCCCGGGGGCTCCCCGGGCAGGCGGCTGGGGACCCGAGGGCAGGCGGGAGCAAGACAGGAGCTGTTTGGGACATGGACTTTAAACTCTCCGGCATTTCGGGTTTGTTTAAAAACCAGCTAGGTAAATATTTGTGAAGCGGTTGGGATCCGGCTGCGGGGTCAGGCGGCGCTGCTGCAGGCGGCCAGGCTGGGCTCTGACTTCCACGGACGCCGTCCCTCCCACGGACCCCATCCCTTCCACATACCCCATCCCTCCCATGGTCCCCATCCCTCCCACAGGTCCCATCCCTCCCACGGACCCCATGCTCCCCACGGCAGGAGGCACATCCATCCTCAGCCCTGTCGAGGAGGTGGCAGGGGCAATGCAGGGTGCTCGGCGTCATCACAGGCGCCTCGTTTCCTTAGGGTTTGGGGTTAAAAATGGGTGCCTAGAGGTCTGTCCCTTGGGACATACCAGTGTGATGCTTTGGTGGGACATATTTAGGACAAGTCTCATGGTGCAAGTGCACTGTGCATCCCAGGGATGTCCCATCTGTGGCACCCAGGAGCATTTTTGGGGGTTGCTGGTGGCCTCACCCCCTGAACCTGGAGCTCCTGCCCTGTGCACCCCACCTGCTGCTGGGGGGTCCTGCTGGAGGCCCACGGCACGTGTTGGGGCAAGTAGGACCTCGCAGCAGCGTGGCTTGCTAAAGCCACTGGCTTGGGAGGATGGTGTGGCAAGGGATGGCAAGGCAGGGGTGGCACAGCACGGCGCGGGGGGAGCAGTCCAGGCTGCCCGTACACAGCAGCTGTCAGCGCTGCTGCCTGCGTCCGCCCGGCCCCAGCCTCTTCCTCATGGCACAGATGGTTTTAACACTTTCCTGGGCCTTTTTTTTTTTTTTTCTTTCTTTCTTCTTTTTTTTTTTTTTTCTATAATTAACTCTTGTTTGCAAGTGGGAAGACGCTTCTTTCCTTTTGGCAGAGCCATCAAACTCTCCTCGGCGGTGCGCTTTTTTAAAGCCATGGCGTATCTATCCCCCAACCGCAGTCTGTTGTTTTTACCAGGCTCTTTTATGGCTCTGGGCTGCGCCCCCCCCCCCGCCTTTTTCTTCCCCCCTTGCTCTTGCCGGGAGGTAAAATCCGCAGGGATTGCAGACGGAGGAGGAGGCCCAGCTCCAGGAGGGGAGTGAACAAATCCGGCCAAGGCAATACAAAAGCCGGTGCCTGGGGTGGAGGAAGATGGAGGGGGCCCTTCCCTGCACCGAGAGCCTTTGGAAAACCCCCCCACCCCGGCTTTGTGTGGCTTAGCGGGGTGCTTCCCACACAAAAGGCCCATGTCCCTGATGTCGCTTCCATGCCACGGCCAGGGAGAGTTTTCCCAGGAGGGGCCATCGCCCACCAAAACACTGGTGGGTGCCGGGGGGCTGCTGCGATGGGTGACAGGAGGAGGGAGAAACCCCCCCAGACCACTGGAGCTTCACCGGCGGGGCCCGGGGGTCTGCAGGGTGCCCCAGGAGGGGTGGGCAGGGGAAGGGTGCCATCATCCCCAGGATGCGGGGCTCCTTCCCAGCGTGTACCGAGGCTTGGAGAAACTCAAGTGCCGTGGGGCATCCTCTGCCTTTCGGGGAGCTCGGGGTCTGCCTGCAGCTCCCCGCGGGGTTTGGGGGTGTTCTGGTGAGGGGCAGCAGCCCTCAGAGCCGGGAGGTTGCGGGGTGCTCAGCTTTGGGGATGGAGGAGGGTTTGCCACAGGGATGGGGCCACAACTTGGCACCCGTGGGCATGTCGCCATGGAGAGGAGGGTGCCACCGGACCCACCAGCGGTGTCCCCGGACTTGGAGAGCAGCTCCGGCAGCGGGGAGTGGAGGACCTGCTCTTACTTATGGATATCAAATGGTGGATGGGGAAAAAAAAAGCGAAAAAATCCCATGGGGAAGTTCCCATCAGCAGTTCACAGCCATGACCACCATGCCCGTCCCCTCCCTCCGCTCGTCGTCCCCGTCCATCCCGCTCTGTAACCAGGTTTTCCCCAGCGCTGCCAGTCCAAACACGACCTTGCAGTGATGCTCAGCTCTCACATCGCTCCCTCCCCCTCTCTGCTGTCTGAAAGCCTGGGGCTAATTTTTTCTTTCGTTTTTTTTTTCTTTTTTTTTTTTCTTCTTTCTTTCCCTCGCTCTCAAGACTTTAAGTTTTCCTGGCTCACGTACTAGTTTATTGCTGGGTCAGGGGGTTTGCATGCTGGTTTTATAGGGTTCCTCCAGAGCTGGCTTCAAAAAGCTCCCAGTTCATAAATGGGGGGTTTTGTATTAACCGCCTTATTTTGATGGGGAGGGGTGCTCTTAGAAGTGAAATAAGTCATTTTTTGTAAGCTCTAAGGGTAACATAGCTTGCAGTTTCATCTAACCAAACCGCTCTGTGAGCATGCAAAAAGAAAAAAAAAAAAAGTGACTAATTTAAAAAAAAAAAAGCCTTTTTTATCAGAAATCCTCCCCTAGCCCTGTGTGCGCCTTGTGAGGTTGCTCCTTGAGTTATACAACCCCGCAGGGACTTTTCCAGAGGGAAGCCCCACAGCTTGGCAGTGCCTGGCCGGCTGCTGCCAGCGGCGCCACAGCAATGGGGAGAGCTGGTGTGAAGGTAAATAAAACGTGGGGCCACTTTGGAGCCGTGTTTCCTATCCCAGGTAGGGGTAGGCGAGACAAAGCAGAGCTGGAGGCGAGGTGATACGGTGAATTCCCTCCCATCCCATGGATACCCATCTCGTCTTCTGCTCCGGAACATGCCATAATAATTAAAATGCTCTGGAAATTAAACTTTTCCCATTCACCCTCCTCCTCCCGAAAAATCCCAGCCTACCAGGGAAGCTCTGTGCCCCTACTTTTACTGGGTGTGGAGAAAAGCCTCTGGTTCTTGGGAATAGCACAGAATTACATGCTGGTTTACATCAGATTTACTCCTCCTGTCCTTTGCTCTAGCTGCTCTATTAATTTTGAAACGCCTTGCGCAATTACCAGACCCGGGGAACAGTATTTTTGGGGGCAGCACCCACAAATAACTGCAATAAATAAACCTTGCTGTTCAAAAAGGGGGGAGAGCGGACACGGGGGTTGCGCTCACCTGGGTTTCAAGAGTATTTTTGGTGTGAATTTTCATCAGAAATTGTGTGTGCACAATGTGTTGGGGGGCTGCTGCAGGGGAGCATCTCCCCTGGGGACTGCGGAGGGGCTCCAAAGGAAGTCCAAGGCGCTGCTCCTGGGAGGATACTGGGTGCAGAAGGGCGGCCGCGGGTGCTTCCCGGGGGCAGGTTTGGGATGTGAGGGCTCCATATGGCTGGAAGGGATTAGCCCAGAGGATTAGATGAGCGGAGAGGAGGGGAAAGTTGCTGCAATTCCCCTCCCCTCCCCAAACCCCCTCATCTCTGACCCCTGGCAGATGTGCAGGGATGATTTCTGGGGACATTTATCACTGCTTCGGTTTTGGCTGTGCCCCCGGAGCCACCGTCTCCGTGCTCCTGGGGGTGAGTGATGACCATGTCCTGGAGTGGGATCCTGTGCTGGCGGGTGATGAGGAAAGCTGAGATTTTCCTCCTGCTGCCGCCTCGCACCCACGTGTTGCGTTTTCCCTTGAGCTCAACGTGTTTCAAACCCGAGCTGTTTGCTCAAGCTTTAAGATTGCCTGGAGAGAGCATCGGTGGTGCACCACTATGCTTGGACAAATCTGCTCCCGAGGGACCAGGGATGGACGAGCCCAGGATATGGCACTCGAGGTCGCAGGCGGTGTGACCTTACCGGTGGCCGTCCAGGGCTTGGGGAGGGTTGGCACCACTGTTGCGGGATGCGGGATGCTCTGCAGCTCCATACCTAGGCAGTAAAGCACTGCATGGATGCAGGATGCTCCTCAGATCCATATCTCCACACCAAAACGTTGCATGGATGCAGGAGTGCAGGATGCTGTGTAGCTCCGGGCAGCACTTAGGTGTAAAGTGCTGCATGGAGGGCACAATATTTTTACCGTTTTTAAAAGATCACCCTGGAAATGGTAGGAATGGTGCTGAGGGGCGATGGCTTTTCTCCATGCACGCTGGCAAGGGCATGACTCCATCGCTAAACCCATCTTGGCTTGGGATTGGGGTTTGCTAACGGCTTTCCTCGTGATGCTCCGGTGTTGCCATCCCAGCAAAGGCTCATCGAGGGCTGGGTTGGCTCTCGGAGCACGACCGCAGCCTCACAAAGGACTTCCAAGCCCATACTTGCTTCTTGGGACACATCAAGGGTGGAAAAACCTGGTGGGCTTGTCATGGCAATGCTCCCAGGAGGGTGGATGCTGCAGGATGGGAGCTATTTGGGTGATGGGGAGGACAAAAGCCCGTAGCCATCATTGCTGTGGAATACAGAAGTCATGAAAATTGGCAATAAATCCATCCATCCCGGTTAATTCGGGGCTCTGACGTGCTGCCCTGCGTCTGGCCGCAGCAGTGCCGGCTGTTCCCATGCAAAGTCCGGCATCTTCCTCCCCATCTGCCTCGCCGGGATTTATACGAGGTGCCGGACTTTGGACCCACACAGCAAGTCACAGCAGCCCTTTTTTAACTCAGCTGCCACCTCCACCTCAATTTAAGGCATTTCCATCCCTCCACCAGCATATTTAATAGAAGATGCTACGCAGAGGAGATACTACGAAGCATCTGCAAGCATCAACAAAGCCACTTTTGCTAAAAATGATGATTTTCTTTTTTTTTTTTTTTGGTTCGTCTGATGCTTTGTTAGAGAAGGGGATTTGACTCTGCCTTTTTTTTTTTTTTTTTTTTTAAAAAAGGCTTATTGTGGAAAAACTTTACTCTTCACACATCAGCAGGCACATCCATCAGGGGCCGCTGCGAGCGGGGACGGACGCTCGGCCGCCTCCGTAGGTACACAAAGCCCGTTTGAACGCCTGCGAAAGGTTACGGCGGCGCTTTTTAAGCGCCGCCGTAACCTTTCGCAGGCGTTCAAACGGGTTTTGTGTTATTACATGAAGATGGTGGCCGCCAGCATCTTGTCGGGGACGGGCAGATGGTGTTCACCTGCTCCGGACCAACTTCTTTCGCCCTTTGCCTTTGGTGTCGGGGAATAATACTGGGGCAGCTGCTAGCAGTAAAATAGGCTTAAGCAAATGGGATATTTTGGCATTCAAGTGCATGACAAGAATGGGAGTATTTGCATTAATTCCCTCCTCTCTTTCCCCGCGGCTGGAGATGATGGAGAAAATGGGGGCGTTTTCCCCGCGGGGCAGAGCCGAGTCTTGGTCTTCTCCGGCTGGACCAAGGGTGGGAAGTGTCGGATGCTGTGCCGGGGTGTCAGTTTTCCATCCCGCAGCATCCCGCTGCCCAAACAATGGAAATGGATGTTTTTTCTGGGGAGGTCACAGTGTTTACCGCTGTAAAGGCAGGTGCCGGGGGGAGTCTCACCCCCTTTCCTGAGTGCGGATGAGAGTTGGGTACCGGGCATCACTGGCTCCCCACGCAGCTTATTTTGTATTATTTTTGATTGCAAACCGCAACCGATGAGATCGGCTAGCTGAAACCCAAGGTGGCCAAAAAAAAAAAAATTTCTTTAAAAATATATTTCTAATCTGCACCCATCACCCATCTTTAATGGGGAAATCACTGCCAGGCGCTGGATGCCTTCGGGGCATTTTGCGGTGCGCCGGCTAGCCAACGGGATTGCCAATATCCTTGTTAGTTGTTAGTAAATCCTTTGGACAAGTTAAAACGATGTTTTCTCAAACTCACGTGGTGCAATGGCACAGCATTTTTCTAAAGCCGCGGATTGTATATTTTTTTTTTTTTTCTCTTTTAAATTAGTTCACCCGTTTAACTCAAGCTTTTCTTATAACCCCTTCCAAAATTCGCTTGGCAATTTCAAGCTGGAAGAAAGCAGAAGTTGGAGGAGCGGTGATTTGTACAGGCGCTGGGAAGCAGAAGCCGGGCTGCCAACGCCAGCAGCCTCCCTTGCACCTCATCACCAAATTATTACTATTTTTTTTCAAGAGAGGCAGTATTTTTCCTTAATCTGATCTTTTCAAAGGCCGGTAAAGGAGAGGATTTGATTTCAGCCATGATGCTTAAGGCAGGGATGGAAGGTGACCTGGTACACGTGCTGACGAGCATCCAGCCATGCAACCCCACATAATTGCACCCCGACGGCAGCAGTGGGGAGCGAGGGGCATCCCGAGGCGTAAACACCCACCTGCTTTAGCCGTCACTAACTTTGCAGAAAACCCCAGCAAATTATTTCTCCTGACGGCGTTGGTTGCCGGGGCTTTTTCCCTTTCGATTTTCAAAAAAATCAAATAATTTTTAAAAAAAAATCTGAAATTGATCTGTAAGCTTTGTGTAAAGTTTGTGTAGGTACATCAGGAGCAAATTCGGGTGGAACCGTGAAGTGTCCGGTGCAGGAGAGAGCACAGGTTGTGGGTGCGAGGGGCTGCACGGCAGCGATGGCCGAGCGGCCCTCGGTGGAGCCGAGCATCCTGCGCTGATAGATGAGCGGTAGATTAATAGTCCTAAGCAATTGCATTATCTAATGAAAATTTTATATAATTATTTTATATAAGTTTTTTGGCAGGTGGGCCCTGAAATGGATGGTATTGATCGCTGGAAAAGAGCCTTGGCCTGTCTGTTGCTAGAATTATTAGAGGAGAATTGATAGTAATTAATACCTGTGTTTTTACAGTATTTTCCAGGCTGCTAATTAGGCATGAGATCCGTTTGAGCTGTTTGGCAGCGGGGAGGGGGTCGTACCCGGGTTTTAAGGTGTGGGCTGGATGTGGGACCCCAGCTTCACCTTCGCCCCAGGCTGGGGCTGGCTGGGGGGGCGCTGAGGGATGCCCATGGCAAAGCATCCCAAGGTACCGGCGATGTCTCGCATCCCCGTGGTGTGAAGTACTGGAGCGCTCTCCTCTGCAAAACCCTTCCTAAGTCAGGGGAAACGCCACCAGCGAGCCCGGCTTAACTTCCCACAAGTTTCCCTTCGTAACCCTTCCCCTGCACCCCCGCGTGCAAAGCCGGGCCTAATTGCATTGAGCCTGTTTTACACCTCCCGTGCTTATCATCCCCCACCCCCCACCCCCCCCTTTTAATTCGGTCTGCTGTGAAATTTTTGCAGCCCTGCCAAGTTATTTCCTTGGGATATATTTAGAGAAAGCCAGCTCAGCAGAGCGCGCTGGGTGTTTGCGTAAGGATGTTTGTAAATGTTAGCAGGAACGCTGGCGGGCTGGCGGAGCAGATGTCCGCGAGATGCTACCAAGAGCCTTATTTACAAACTTGTAAATGACTGAAGGGGTTTCCTTCCCGGGGATAAGGGGGACGCCGACTTAAAAGATTAAAATCCTATTGTTTCATGGCCGGGGCTGCTGTCTCAGATTATCCTTTACAAGGGGGGACAAAAAAAAAAAAATAGCCCAGTATTAGCTTGAAACACCATTCAACTGTTTTGCCTTTTTTTGTTGGTGTTGTGTTTTTAAAGCTTAGGGAAAATGCGGGGCTGGGGCTTGTTTCGTTTTCAAGGAGGGGGAAAAAAGTGGCCGAGTGCGGCTGTCCTCAGCCAGGGTGTACGCTGGCACTTTGTGTGCCAGCCGGCTTGTAGGGGATGTATTTGAAATAAGCACAAAAAGTTTGCGACATCCTAGAAATATAATTAAGGCAAACTCGTATGCACGGCTTGGTGTCCCACGGGAGCGCGGTGACGGCGTTTGGGTAGCGTGGTGATACTGCTACAAGCCCATTTCCTCTATTTTGTTTTAATATCTACCATTCTTCGATTCTGTGATTCTTCTTGCCAATATACAAAGCTTCACCTCAGCCTCCTTTCGCCGCCTTTTACCCTAAAATAAACCAAAACCAGTTAGTTTTGTTTCCTGGAGCATCCAGCCAAATGGTTTGCAGCGGAGGATGCAGGATGGTCCCTGGCGTACCCTGACTGGGGGGCACGATGTGCCCCAAAAATCCCCTGAGCCCACCCGAGAGGCTTTGCGAGCACCGTGGTTTTGAAGTGGGTGCCGCAGTGGGTGCCCGTCGGCTGCCTCGGGCTGCTGTTTTAATTATTTTCACACACGTTGATGCAACGCAGATGCCGCCAGCGACCCGCGGAGGGGACTGGTGCAGGAGAGCATCCGAGGGCTCGGTCCAGAGGAAGCGGTCGGCATGCCGTCCTCCCCCGGCGTTAATCGGGTTACTGCGAGGTGTGGGAGGGTTCTATTATTAAATTTAAAACCTGGCTATGTAAGATGAAGGCAGCTTTAACGAGATGAAAAGGCTTAACTGGAGTCCAATTAAATTCCGTATTACCTGTTTACGCAGCCTGCTTAAGTCCTGACCTGCATGCCGGTTTCTTCCCGACTCTCCAAAGCCTGTGCTCTAGGCAAAAAAATAAAATCAAAGGAGACAGATAGACACCAGATCCCCAACATGTCCCAAGCGTCCCCACACGCTTGTACCAGAGGCTGCCCTCGAGTGCCTGGTGCTGCAAAATGTGAGATGCAGCCCAAAAATCCTCTGTTTTTTGGCCCTGGAGCAGAGGCAAAACCATCCTGAGCCAAAAAAGCAAACGTCCGGCCGTCCTTAGTTTGGTTTGAGGTCTGTGCCATGAAGATATTTTCTCTCCCATCTCTGGGTTGGTTGATGGAGGCTGGGGCCGGCAGAGCGGCTGGTGCTGGTGGTGCTTCCCATGGCGGGAACATCCCCTCTGCTGCCTCCTGTCACCGTGCACCACTGTTGCGAGGTTATTTTTTATTTTTTAAAAAATAAGGTGTTTGCTGAAAGCCATCTGTGGGATGCTGGGGCTGCTCGCCTGGAGCCTGCGGTGGGGACACTGTCTCGCCTTTAACAGCAGAGTAAATACCGCTGAGGGGAACTGGGACCTGGTTTTTATCATTAATAGAAACCATGGCTTGTGTTGGGGAAGCCTGGCAGGTCCGGGCGGGCGGCGAGCCGAGGCTGGGCTGGTCCCTGCCGTCCTGCAGGGTATCGTCTCGCTGTGACGCTGGGAGCCTTGCAGGATGGGATGCATCGGGGTGCAGCGCCTTAACCCACCTTCGACATGCTCTTGCAGGCGGCTCAGGCTCGTCCAGTGATGGGGACGAGAAGGAAGAATCCCGTCGCAACATCCCAAGGGCTTCCGTGGGATCCAAAAAGCTTCCCAGACCTTCCCTTGTTGGGTGCTGCCTTTTATTACCAGGGGTACCCTGGGGCTGGGGGTAACAGCGTGCTGTCGCTGGAGGCGATTTCAGCCCACCAGCTCTGCTCTGCTTTTTAAGTTCAATGCCCCGAAACCCTCTCGGCCCCGGTGGTGCCTCATCGCTCCTCTCGGGTCGAGCCTGCCGGGGGCGGGGGGGCAGGAAGCCGCTCACCGCACCCAGCTCTCACCAACCTTCACACCGAGCAAAGACCTAAACACGGCGTTAAAGGAAGTAAATAAGTAAAATTAGGGGCCCGCAGCTCCTCCCGGGGCGGTGGGACGAGCGGAGGTGAGTCGTGTTCCCGGTCTAGGAAAGCAAATTGGGGTGACACCAAAATGCTGGCGGGGCAACCTGGTGCCTCTTCCCCACCACTCTTAAATACAATTAATACAGCAGAATATCCCAGGTTCTTCCTGAGGATTAGGTTAAGAAAACAAACAGGTTTTAATAGCCCTTTTACATCCTACAAAGATTTTAGCTGCAAAACCTAACTGGTTTGGCAGTGCAGCCAAGCAGCCCATCTTTTCTTTTTCTTTTTTTCCCGTTTTTCCCCCCTACCCTGATGCCAGCGGTCCTGCGCGAGCGGGATCCTACCGATAATTCAAGTGCCCAGCTCCTGGTTGTGCTGTTTTGTCCTATTTCCATTGCCTCCTGACCTCCATCCTTCTTTATTTGCAAAGCTATACTCGCAGGCAGCGGTAATAAATCAATTAATGACTCTGATGAATCGTTTAATGGCTGACAAAATAACACTACAGTCAACAGCTTGGATCTCTACAGCAGTACCAGAAGACGCTGGTTGACTCAGGGTAGGGAGACGAAACAGAGACTGTTAGCTCAATTAGTGCAATTAGTGTGCGATTTAAAGGCTTAGACGGCATCTGCTGGCATACCGAGCCGGTGTGTTAACTGAGAGCTTCAGTTTGGAAGCGAAACGCGGCCATCCAGATTGCCATCGCTCCGCTCGCTTCCACCAAAAAAAAGGGGGAAAAAAATCCAACGTACGTGGGGCCGGGGTGGGGCAGGGAATAAATGTGTATATATGTACGTGTGTGTATATAGCTATATATGCGTGCCCCAGGAACTGCATTTTGTTTCCGGCACGGAGCAAATTTACCATTTAATAAAAGGCAAACGAGCCGGCGTGCTGGCTGTGCCAGAGCTGTCCCTGCTTGTCCCCGGCGTCCTTTGGTGGAAGGGAATTTGGGACATGGCGTGCTACCGGGGACCTTCGGGTGGCTGGACGTGGCTTCGGTTTGGCACCAGCGTGGATGCGGTGGCACAACGGGCTTCGTGCTCCTGAACCAAGCTGGGTGGGTTTAGGGGGGCTTAGATATTCTCCTGGTGAAAGGGGCTTGGCAGACAAACTCCAGCCGAAAGCTCCAGAGTCCCTAAAAAGAGTTTCTTAACCAAAATGGTGGAAATCAGTCAGGGGAAAGGGAGCTAGGGGGGCAAAAAAGTCCTAATTTTTTGGAAATTGGTGCTGTAAAGGCCTTGGGTTTTGGGTGTTGACCCTCGGCGTTTGAGTCTTCACCCTTAGGGTTTGGGAAATTTGTTCCCACTGTCTTTCCCCCCCCCCCCGTTTTCTTTCTTTTCTGGCGCTTTCCCCAGGGGTTTGCAGAGCTGCTCCAGCCGTGGCTGAGCTCCCATGGCTTCGGCAGGGCTAAAGGTGCCTCCGTGTTTACCTTAGCGGCGGTGATGGGGAGGGGAATAAAAAAGAAATAAAATGTCACTTCGCAGCCTTGTAAATCATTCATCAAGGGCTGACCAATTTGGCTCCCATCCTACAATATGCTCAGGGCACTTGCGGGTTTTTAATTACCGAGTTCTGCCAAGCGCCACATGTGCGAGGAACTTTAAATCCCCGTTTACGCCGCGAAGGCATAGGTGAGGTTTCGGGGTGTTTAGCGCAGAAAAATCCTCTGCGGTTTTGTGGGAAAACGGGCATTTCGCTTCAAGATTTTCTTTGGCTGCTTCGCCCTCCTCCCTCCGCTCCCTGTTGCGGAGGGAAGGAGGAAGGCAGTGTACTTTCCTCCTGGATCCCGTCCTCGCTCCCCACTGCTTTGGGATCCATTCCGCTTTGGGAGATTCCCCCGGCAAAGGATTATGGTGCACTGGAAATCTCTTGAAACCATAAAATATCACCTTGGCAGCTTTATTGCAGCGCTCGCCGCCTTGGGAGAGAAGCGTTTTGCGTGATAGAGGGTTTAATAAAGGAAATTCCAAATGGGCTCGCTGCAGTTTGGGGCTCGGTCTTATATATTTTTGCATTAAGAACCGTCATCTGCTTTGCAGAGAAACTGCAATATGTTCATGGCCTTGGATTAAGATTTGGTTTTACTTTTATAGCTGACCCACTTGGGGGGATGGAGGGAGGGGGAGAAGTGGGTTCACTCCCTCTCCCGTCTATTTTTGCTGCCGTCTGATGTATAAAAAGAGCCTGGAACGGGCAGGCTTATTTTTCCTGCCAGGACGACTTTTTTTTTTTTTTTTTTTTTTATGAACTGTAAAAACACTCAGATCTGGCCTTTGCTGTGGATGCAGGGGGAGCTGCTCGGGATGCCGCGTTCAGGGGCAGGGGGGAGTGTGGTGTGGGCTGTGCCTGGGGGCTCAGGACCCCGCACCCGCAGGGGGACCCCACTTATTTCGCCAAGGGGATCTGGGGTTTTCTGGTCCAGAATAGCAAGAGTCCCAACCAGACACTGGGGTCCCACCTTGGCAAGCCTTAGTCCTTAGTAGCAATCCTTAATTTTCCAGGCTGCCCAAGTCCTGACACCCCAGTGTACCACCTCTGCTCACATAGAATCATAAAACGGTTTGGCTTGGAAGGGACCTTAAAGACCATCTGGTTCCAACCCCCTGCCATGGGCAGGGACACCTCCCACTAGACCAGGTTGCTCAAAGCTTCATCCACCCCGGCCTTGAACACCTCCAGGGATGGGGCATCCACAGCTTCCCTGGGCAGCCTGTTCCAGTGTCTCACCACCCTCTCAGGAAAGAATTTCTTCCTAATATCTGGTCTAAATCTACCCTCTTTCAGGTTAAAACTGTTACCCCTCATCCTATCTCTATGCTCCCTGATCCAGGGTCCCTCCCCAGCTTTCCTGTAGCCCCCTTTAGGTACTGAAAGGGGCTCTCGGGTCTCCCTGGAGCCTTCTCTTCTCCAGGCTGAAGATCCCCAACTCTCTCAGCCTGTCCTCATAGGAGAGGTGCTCCAGCCCTCTCATGATCTTTGTGGCCTCCTCTGCACTCACTCCAACAGGTCCATGTCTTTCTTGTGTTGGTGGCCCCAGAGCTGGACACAGTACTCCAGGTGGGGTCTCACGAGAGCAGAGGGGCAGAATCGCCTCCCTCGCCCTGCTGGTCACGCTTCTTTGGATGCAGCCCAGGATGCAGGTGGCTTTCTGGGCTGCAAGCACACATTGCCAGGTCCCGTTGAGCTTCTCATCCACCAACATGCCCAAGTCCTTCTCCTCAGGGCTGCTCTCACTCCGTTCTCTGCCCAGCCTGTATTTGTGCCTGGGATTTCCCCAACCCAGGTGCAGGACCTTTCACCTGGCCTTGTTGAACTTCATGATGTTTGCACAGGCCCACCTCTCCAGCCTGTCCAGGTCCCTCTGGATGGTATCCCTCCCCTCCAGCATGTTGACCACAGCTTGGTGTCGTCAGCAAACTTACTGAGGATGCACTTGCACTTGCCACCACATCAGATGCAGTCAGGGGCCGGGGCTGGCTTGGCTGCTGTCGGGACATGGGGTTTGTTGGGGTCAGGGTGCGCCAAGCTTTGGGGTAAACCCAAGCCTGAGCAGGCTCATGTGTACCCCATCTGCTCGTGGGATTTCCTCGGTGGAAAATTTTTCCACTAATTTTTGTTGTGGTGATTTTCCTTGGCCCTGCCACGTGGTTTTGGGTGGGTAAGGCCATCATAAAAATTTGTGGAGGGAATGGTTGAGTGGTCCAAACACAAGGAATATCACTGAGGCTGCCTTGTAACTGCCCTGGGAAGGGGGGTTCGTTTGGCAATGGGTAAACGAGAGTGCGCTTCAATGGCACAGGTATCGCTCCTAGCCCAGCAGGGACGTGTGTCAGCAGGGATCCTCGGGGAAAGGACCTCCCATCATCCTGGTGCTTTCCCAGCGCCGCCGGCTGCACGGCACAGCGAGGAAGTAAATAGAAATAGAGATGCTGAGCAGGAGCGAGCGGAGCGTCTGGGTACCCCATGTCCGCCCCCATCCCTCCTTTTCAGGGCTGGACCCACTAGGATGGCTCGTCCTGGGGAATGTGACCCCGCAGATCGGGTGCGATGAATTTGGAAATTCATAATAAAACCTCAGCGTGCTGGTTAGGTCAGGGAGGCGTCTTTTTCGTAGCACAGAACTGAACTGGCGAGTGGTGGGGGGGGAGGTGGGGTAAGAGAAGCATTTTAAAAGCCTTAAAACAGATTCTGCCTGAAGTGATGCATTGGATGAGTCTCCTTGGTGGATTAACGAGACTGAATACCTGGGTAAATGAATAAATAAGCCCCAGAATTAGCCCCATTTTTTGTGCAGCCATCTTCTCCATGGGTGAATCGCAGAGGCCGGTGCCGCTCCGGCTCCGAGCATCCTCTGCTTTTTCCCCCGGGCAACGAAGATGCTTGGGGCATGGGGAGCGATGCTTGGGGCATGGGGAACGATGCTTGGGGTATGGGGAGCGATGCTCGGGGCTCTGGGGGTAACAGGCTAATCGACTCAGTATGGTGTGGCAGGAGAGACAGCTTTTTTAATGTGTTTTTTTTCTTAACTCTGACTCAAACCCACCATGTTTGTCCTGTTTTTGTTCCCCGCAGAGCGCAGCTGCCGCCCCGAGTCCCGTGCTTGGAAACATTCCCCCGAACGACGGGATGCCCGGGGGCCCCATCCCGCCCGGTTTCTTCCAGGTAGGCTGCCGCTCCTCCCGGTGCTCGCCTCCACCCCACGCACGTGTTTGCTTACGCTCTGGGTGTCAGCGCTGTCGTGACTGTGTTTTTTTTTCCCAAGGGGATGCTAGGGAAGCAGCGTGTCCACATAGCTGACCTGTCTAGGGACAACTCCTGTTCTGCTGTCCTTCCACGTTTGCTTTCTATTTTTTTGTGGCCTCAAAGCCAATTTCTTTCTCCCTCGAAGAGGTTACTGTGTGTTTACAACCGATGTTTTTTTCCAAAGCTGCTTGGTTTGTGTTTGGGTTGAGATTGTATTTGTTCTCCGGTCCTAACAGACGTGCATAATTGAAAACATTCTGGATTTTGATTCCTGAAACTTCCCCCCCCCTCCCGCCCCCCACCTCCCTCTCTGGTTAACCGCTTGATTTTTTCCAAATGCAATCACTGAAAGCATTAACAAACGCTGGCTGCGGCTGCAGGCAGGAGCCGGCTCCAGCCAAGTCCCCGAATGCCGTGGAGGCACCTTGTAAGCAAATACCTCGCAAAGTCCCCAAAGTCCCCTTGCTCCTTCCTTCTCCCGCGCCGAGCTCCGACCAAGGAGGGGGTAATGTATGTTTGGAGTGGATGGAAGGGTTCTCGACAAGCTCATAGAAAAGGAGTTTTCAAAACTTGAACCGTGGGGGGGGTTTTGGGGGGTTTCTTTGAAATCTCCTCGCACGGCGTGAGCCTCACCGGTTTGCAGCGGCGTAAGCTCTCGGTGCATTCAAATCTTCCTTCTTGAGGAAGAAACACTTGTTCGTGTAACAAATGGGATAAGAGTTGAAAGGAATATTTGTTTTGGCAAGCTGGGTTTTTTTTTTATCTGGGCTTGTGATTTGTATATGGGAGAACTTCTCGGGCAGTAGACAGCCAGACTCGATAAGGCGCTTGTGATTTATTGTGGCGATATCTGAGCCCGATATTGCCGTTTGCGTGTGTATGGGAAGGGGGAAGGAGGGTCCTGTCTTTTTTTTTTTTTCTTTTAAGAGAGATCCCATTTCCTGAACATGCTTCTGACAAAGTAAGAATATCCGGTATTGATTGGGAACCCTAAAACAGGCGAATGTTGTAGCAGCACTTGGCGGCACGGGGTGAAGCTAACTGCAGAGATAGTATCTCGCAGGTCATAGCTGCTGCCAGCAATTCGAGTGCCAGGCTGCTGCTTCCAACAAATGTGTCTCCAAACGTCCTGATCTCGCCCCGTGGCGAAGCTGACTGTCCTTTGGGGCTCCTGCTTCACGCAGAGCTGCGAGGGCTGCAAAACTGGCACGGAGTTAGGGCAAGGCTTCAAGAGTATGGCTTGGCTTTCCCCGAGAGGGGAAGGTGAGGAAGGAGTCGCGTCTCCCCAGACGTGCTGTTCATGCTCCCTTTTCAACTCTTCCCGTTGCCAGCCTCCAAGCTGTCCCCCCTCCTTTCCTTTCTGCCCTCCCATAGCGTTTTTGCACTGAGGGTCCGATTCAGGAGCGAACAGCCCATCCTCACCCTCTACCTCTTGTGTGGCTGGACCAGGAGCCGCTGGGGAAGGGGGGCTCAGAAGCAGCCCTGCTTTCTTAGGACCTTTGGTGGGGGGGTCCTGAAAACCCAGCAGAAGTAACGGCAGTGGTGCAGGTGTCGTGTGCGGGGATGCTGCCCGTCCCCAGAGCTGCCGGGGAGAAGAGAGGCCGGGTGCTGATGCATATGGCTCGCATGTGATATCTCAAGAGCCTGCCTTTCCTGAAAGCCCTCCAACATCTGGTTTCTCCTCCCAGCCCTGGGGATGGAGGGGAGGAGGGGAGAAGAAAAATCCCACCTTTTAACACAGTCTGAACATCGCCTCCGTGAAAGCCTGGCTGATTTATTGCGAGTGCTGGAGCTCGTTCCAGCTTCAGGAGGTGCTGGAGACCAGCTCTTGCAGAGGTGGGCTGCAGGCTCGGTGGCGAGCTGGTCACAGCTCAGGGGTAATGTCCTATCTCTGTAGGAAATTTAAGCGCTGAACTTCAGAGGGCAAGTCCAAAAAGGTCTCAGGAGATGCAAAGGACTTCTCCCTGACCCTCGGTGTGCCAGCCCTGGGAGTGAGCGAGGTTCCTGGTGGTACCACCTTGGCCAGTGCCCTCCTCATGCCAGGAGACCGGAGGATGGGGAGGGTTCAGGGGGGGCCAGCATCTCACTCTTGTGCACCATGCTGAAGGCACCAGGGACCTGCAGGGATATCCCTGAGGGTAGGAGGCATGGGCAGACCATTTTTGAGAGGATTTAGAGGGCCTGATACTGTCCTGGCATGGTGGTGCATCGCACGAGGAGCTGAGGAGGGAGTCACCAGTGAAGGTCAGGTTGCAGAAACCCCACGCTGATGCCCTGGGGGGTGCATTAAGCCCCCACGCCCCATGCATTCAGATGTGCACTGCAGTTTGGTAAAGGGAAAGAAAATACATGGACCATTCCTGGGAGCTAGTGGCCCAAAAACCCGTGGGAGTGAGCTTGGAGCAGAAGTGACGCGCCAGGAAGGGAAGAGAGGAGGAGCCCAGGCTGCAGCCGCCACCGTCTTGCAGGGAGAGTCCCTTCCCTGTGTTGAGGCTCAGCAGCGACCTTTGGGCTGGGGGCCAAGGGAGATACAGGCCACAGAGTCTCCCAAAACGATGGGAAAGGAGAGGCCCTGGGCACCCTTGGGTTGCTGGGGCGTTGCGTGGTGCCAGCCGTCGGCACGGCATCGGGCAGTGCTCCGGACAAAAGGTGGCCGGGTTGCCGGCTGGCGTGGGTAGATGCTTTTATTTAAATCTCTCTCTTTGTCCCTTTGAGATGAGCAAACAAACCCTCTGCTCATCCTCCTAAAGGTCATCGGAGGCGTTCCTGCTTTTGTTTTGAAACCTGGATTGATGCCGGGGTGCAGATCCCTTAAAGGAGCGAGAGGGGGGTGCAGGGAAATATAGGAAGAAAAATTAAAAATTGAAAGCCATTAATACCACACCTTCTTAAGAATAAATAAATAGGGGCGGGGGGGGGGCACAGTCAGCAGCCCCCTGCCGTGGCCGTGCCCCTTCTCCCCGGTGCAAACTCCCCGCGCCGCCCCGTACCCCTCACGCTGATGAAATGGAAAGTTGACCATAAATCAATGTCGGCGGCTGCGTTAGCTATGCATCAGCGGCTCGGCGCCCGAGATGCACCAAAACAAAGCGCCGGGCTGCTTGGTGTTCCCACACTGCCCCCTAATGCAGAGACACCTCGGGAAACGGGGAGGACAGGGGGCTCCGGAGCCTGGCGGGGGGCTCCCCCTGACACCCCCTGTCCTCCCCGCCTCTCCTCCCTGCATCCCGGAGAGCATCGCTTTGGGGAAGGGGTGAGGATGGTAAAGCCGGGGGCAATAGGAAGGGCTCCATGTTGTCCTGCTTCCTCCTTGGATGCCACCATTTTCCCCCTGCTCAGTTGTCCTGATGTCTCAGTGGGATTTGCCACTGCCACCAGCTGTGGTCAGCCAGCTCCGGCCAGGTGGCACAAGAGCCGCAAAACTAGGCTGTCCTTCCCAAAATCCCCGGGGCAGAGCTCGGTGCCAGCCTCGCACCGGGAAGGGTTTGAAGGAAGGTGTCTTACGAGCCAGAGAAAAGGAAAAGCAAGCATCAGAGAAAGTTGGGGGTTTTTTTTCTGGAAGTTTAGTAGGATGCCCGAGGCTTTTGTACCGAGCGTCTGGAGCATATGGTGGGATTTGCAGTCAACTTTCTCTCGGGTGCTCCAGCCAGATGGAGGTGACTGTTCTTGGCTCCGGCTGACACGGGTTTGTTTCCTGAAGAGCTTGTGTTTAACATATTCCTTAAAACCAGGCTTCTGCAGTTGGGAGCCCCAGCTGCAGGCGAGGCAGAGCTCCTGCCCACGGCTGCCTTCCACCGTCGGCGGGGGAACTTGGCCCCCCCCTTGCCTTGCTTTGCCCTGCCTTGCCTTGCTTTGGCCTCTTTTGCCCTTTCTTGCCTTGCTTTGCCCTACCTTGCCTTGCCCTCTCTCGGGAAGGTGCGGAAGCTGGCCGTGGTCCTCCTCTCTGAGGGCACCTGGAGCATCTAAAGGCTCCATCAGGGATATCTCATTTTTTTGGTTGATAACCAGCAAAACCGCCCTCTCCTTCCCTACAAATAAAGTTCCTACCCAATAAACCCAGGCACGCGTTTAATGAATCTCCCCCTAATTTATTTTGGCATTTTCTAATGTCAAACGGCCGGGGCAGGTATTTTAAAACACAAAGATGCCTTCCTGTTGCTAACTCTAAATTGTCGGCATCTCATGGCAGCGATGCTTTGCCTGCTCGTACCATCCCGCATTGTTCTGCCACCCCCAGAGGTGCTTGGAAATGTTTTTAAATAGAAAAACTCCCCCATTAGCTGAAAGTCTGTAGCCCATAAAACATGATCCATTTGTGGTGAATTACGCTGGAAACATAAATTGACACACGCGGAGCTATGATCGCTCGTGCCATTTTCCATCTTTAATATTTTACAAGAAGTTTGAGGAGTCGAGCTGGTGAAAGACGGAGTGGAAATAACCTGATCGCCTGGAAACTCTGGGTAGAAAGCAGCAGCAGCAGCAAACTTTGGTCGTCTGATGGGCCAGGTTGGGCTTTTAAAGTCCCTGTGGTGTAGAGGAGGGGGGAAATGAAGCAGGGAGGAGGTTGGGGCACCGAGGGCTGTGGGAAACAGTTTCCTCTAACGCCGTTTTAGCTGTTTGGGGTTATTTGTTGGGGTTTTTTTCAGGCAGCTACAGGAAGGTGAGAAGAGTAAAGCAAGGCTTTAGTAGGCCTAGCCACCCCTAGGCAAGGCATCCAGTTTGGGGGGGGGGGAAATTAGGAAAAAATAAGAAAAAAACCCGAGAGCTTGAGATATGATGGAGTTTCTCGGGTTGGGTCTTGAGATGAGAGTGAATTCTCTGCCGAGCAGGTCCTGCTCACCACGTGGGATGGACTCCGCTGAGGGGATGCGGCTCCGGGGCTTTTGGGATGTGGAGGAAGCAAGGACTGCGTGCGTTCGGCCTCCTCTTGTAACAGCGCTAGTTAATAACTGCTAAATACCCGTTTTTTTTAAGTCAAAACAAAGGGTTGTTCTGTTGGTTGGAGGCCACATGTCATCTCTGCAAAACACTTGTCTTAACCGCCACGATCCGTCGGGATCGTCTGCCGCTTCCTCCGCAGCCAGGGAAAACCCATGCAAAAAAGCAACCGATACGGCAGGCGTTCCTGGCCCTGGAACATCTGCAAATATTTACGGAGATAACGATATCCAGAGGGTCTGCCTTTCTGATGGAGCGGAGCAGCCGTGCGGCGGGGGGCGCAGGAGGGGGCCGCGGCGGTTGCAGCCCGGAGCGAGCATTTTGGATGCTGCCGCTCTTATGAAATAGAAGAAAAGAATGAAGAAGATTAAAAAAAAAAAGGCATTAAAAAAAAAAAAAGCCCCTTTTGGCTCCTCCCTGCCTGACGAGATGTTTGCCGGGTGTCTGTAGACACATTATCCAGAAGTCTCTGCCGGGAGCGGGACCACATGGGATAACGCAACGGTGAGGATAGAGTCATAGAATGCGTTGGGTTGGAAGGGACCTGTGAAGGCCATCTAGTCCAACCCCCCTGGAGTCAGCAGGGACATCTTCAACTAGATCAGGTTGCTCAGAGTCTCATCAAGCCTGGCCTTGAATGTCTCCAGGGATGGGGCCTCCACCACCTCTCTGGGCAACCTTTTCCAGTGTCTCACCACCCTCATTGTAAAGAACTTCTTCCTAATGTCTAATCTAAACCTGCCCTGCTCTAGTTTAAAACCATTGCCCCTCGTCCTATCGCTACATGCCCTTGCAAACAGCCCCTCCCCAGCTTTCTTGTAGGCCCCCTTCAGGTACTGGAAGGCTGCTATAAGTGGTGCCGAGCCGGGAGCATCCCGGGAAGCATCCCAGGGTGGCGGGGCAGGACCACGCTCCGGAGGATGCATCCAGCAGCACAAATAACAGATGCTCCCCAGATCCGAACGCCGCGGGGGATTTGTCTCTGGTAAAAATGCTGCCGTGTCTTGTAGATGCTTTTTCTACAATAACCAAACGGTGCTTGCTCTGGAGCTCTAAATGCGGCCCCAAAGCCTCATCTCCGGGCCCAGCTGGGTTGTGTGTAGGTGGCCGTGTCCACTGTGCATTCGATACCTGTTAACCCCACACCTTCACACGCCGGAGGATACAAGAGGGAGGACATCGGGGGTTTAATAACTTCAGGATGGGGTCTCCTTGCCTGTCCACTCAGTACCTGGATAACAACGACGTCTTCCTTGCAGCACAGCAAGGCAGGCGTTGTGGAGGACCCGTTGACCCTTGTGTTGTTGGGACTTGAGGGTTGGCCTCTGTGCGTCCCAGTTGGTCCTTTCCACTCGGTTTCATCACTCATTCACCTTTGCCAGTCTTCCCTACCCCAAATCCTACAGTTGTGACGTGTAGGAAGGGCTTTGGTGGTGGCCAGACCTCGTTGAGAGGTGTTGTTCTCCATGAACCGGTGGCGGGAGGTGGCTGCTGCCCCTGGTGCAGTTTTCATTCTCACGGGCAGAGTTAGCCACTTCAGCAAAAATAAGTCAAATTTCATGCATGGAGGTGACTTCTACTAAAGGTGGTCAATGCTACAGTTGGACCATGGAGGTTTGTCTTCTCCACTGTGGTGGGACGTGAATGGAGAAGGCAGTTGTGTTGGCACCGGGAGGGTTGTCCTGAGGTGCTGCCACCTCTTCCAGCCTAGGAAGGCCGGTTGCCTTTGGCTCCTGGAGAATAAATGGTGGTGTAAATGGTGGGACGTCATTTCCCTGGGCGCAGCGGCTGGAGCGGGAAGGCTGGCAGGAGGCTGCTGGTTTAAATCCGCCTGGCTCCATCTCGCCGCCGAACCGTTCAAATGAGAAAAAAAAAAAGAAAAAAAAAAAAGAAAAAAAAAAGAGGAAAAAAACCCACCCTCTTACTTTATTTACATTGCACTCAAGTTTCCGCCGTACAAAAGATTTGCAGGTGCAAATATGTCCTGCCTTCATTAACTTCCCCTCCCTTTTTAATTTATGTGATTTCAATTTTCCTTCCCTGTACTGTTAATTAGGGGACCCTCTAATCAGTACCATTATCACAGTGGTATTCATGTTTAGGAAAGCTGCTAAACAAATGCTTGCAAAATTGCTAAATGGCTAATTAATGTCTGTTAATTAAGAAAATTGCTCATGGTAACAAACCATGCCATTGCTGGCAGCAGCTAGAAGGCGAACACTTGTTGAAATCAGTAACGAGGCAGGTAGAGAACATCTGCTCCGGCGCCGGTCCTGGAGCTGCCGTCGCTTCCCATCACCTACTGACAAAGCTCGTTTGCTTTTTCTCTACCAATTACACCTCCTTTGACTCAAAAAAATACCTTCTTCCTTTTTTTTCCTTTTTTTTTTTTTTCCTTCCTTACGTTAACACGCACCGCTATGTTCTTGCACCGAGCTCGCGGTTTTTCCAAGCAAATTTTAATTTCATGCTTTTAAGGGAAATTTAAAAAAAAAAAAAAAAAAAAAAAGAAAGAAAAAAGTGGGCGTTCAAACCCAAAATGTCAGCGGCTGCTGCATTGCAGCCTTAAACCTGCACCGACTAATCTCTCCTTTTTTCCCCTAGACATCCTTTCTTTGCTCGCAAGCCATTTTACTCGCATCCGTAGGGAATCCACCTCGAGGAAGGCTGTTGCATCCGTCCAGGCTGGCGATGCAGCCCCCGGTTGTGCCGGCCAAACGCTGCCCAGGCGCGAGCTGGGACGTGCTCCTCGTCCTCTGCGCTCGCTCCGCCACCTCCACCGAACCACGCTCAAAAAAACCAAAAACCAACCCAAAACCCAGAGGTGTTCCCAACCTTTGGGATGAGAGAGGAGAAAATGAGATTTTTTTTTTTGGTTTGGGGGCGTTTTTTTTTTTTTTCCCCTGTTTGCCCCAACCTCTTCAGTCCTCTCCTGCGTATTTTTTCTTCCTCGTTGCACGCCCTTGCGAAGTGTTTCCCTGTGTGTTTATCATTGCAGACTTGGTTGAACTACCGGACCGTTTACCGTCAATGTAGCTGCTGTATTTTGACAGATGTTCTGATTTTTAATATTTTATTTTTTTTTTATATATATCGTCATTCATCGTTCAGCTACAAATGAATAGAAACTCAATTAAAAAGAGGAAAAAAAAAAATCAAAAAAAAAATAAAATTTAAAAATGGGAGAACCGACTCCCCGACGAAACAGGTCCGCCCGTCAATCCTTTTTTTAGCTCTTTCTGCGCTTTCATGTGCTAATCTATAACCTCCTTCTACTGTCTGACCTCACAGGGACCGCCTGGGTCACAGCCCTCGCCACACGCACAGCCTCCACCCCACAATCCTAACAGCATGATGGGACCCCACAGTCAGGTAAAGACACTAGCGATGGGTAGGGCTGTGAACCGGGACGTGCGCTCGATTTGCCTTTTTTTTTTTTTTTTTTTTTTTCCCTCTATATAAGCATGCTGGGCGGCGGGTACCCACCCCCCGGGGAGCATCCCCCCGGGCACCCCAGCTCCGAAGCAAAATGGTGGGTTTTTTCCCCATTTTTTTTCTTTTTTTTTTCTTTTTTTTTTTTTTTTTTGGATGTGTAGTTGTCAATGGACTGAGAATTCAATCGTGGGTATCAGACTGTTTTACCTTCCCAAGGTAGCCTGAGAAATTTAACTGGATGTGGGTTTTTAAGCTTCTATTAGTAGCAGCAGTTATAAAAAAAAAAGTAACTTTAAGTCTTTCTTCTTCTTTTTTTTTTTTTTTTCAGTACTTAGCATTGGGGGTTTTTCGTGTGTGCGTGTCTGTATGTGCTTATTTGCCACTTTTTTTAATGTATCTCTATATATTTAAACTTGAACAGTATCTAACACTCAGGGTTTCCCATGCACTAATTTTAACAGCCTCACCTAGTATTGCCGATGTCAAACGCTCTCAAACAATAAACCTACAGAGAAAATGTTAAAAAAAACGGACTCCGGACATCTTTTTTTTTTTTTTTTTTTTTTTTTTTCCTTTCGAAACTTCACTTTTTGAAAAAGGATGTCTCCAGGAAAGAAAAAAAAAAAAAAAAAAAAAAAAAACAACCAAAAATAAAAGCAGTGTGTACAGTGTAACCGGCGTGCGTGGGGAGCGTGCTGCCTCCCCGCAGCTCGGCCCTGACCTCCCTTTTGTGTCCCCCACAGCCGTTCATGTCGCCACGCTACGCCGGAGGTCCCCGGCCCCCCATCAGGATGGGCAACCAGGTACTGCGCTCCCGGGCTCCGCGCCGGCGGGTTTCCCCAGGGATGGCTTTTATTTGGGGAGGGGGACGAGGGCCACGTGCCCTGCAGAGGCTCCTTGGGTTTGGATGGCAAACATCGCATCCTTCGGACATCCTCCGTTTTTGTGTTGCTGGAGCATCAAGTGTCACACAACCATTTTATATTCATTTTATTTTTTTTTGAGGTTCGGGCATATCCAGGGTATAAATGGCGGTGGGGCATGTGCCGTTTTTTATTTGTGGTGTTTTCAGCGCAGCCGTGCCGTGCTGTGGGCTCGCTGCCCGGCTAGATTTTCCCTGGAATCGCAGAAAATTAAAGTGATGGAGATAATCCCGCTGCTGGGTTGACCCAGCGCTCAGATCAGCGGCGGGGTCAAGCGGGGCAGGTCACCGCTGAATTTTTGGGGTTGGGCTTATCCTCTTATCCCAGCTTAAACAAGGGCAGTTTGTTTCTGGCCTTACGGACGGAGGCTTCCACCCCACGCGCTGCCTGAACGCGTGGCTTGGGTAGAGGAATTCATCTCCTTCCCGACGATGCCGTGCGGATCCGCAGGGTAATGACCCAACCAGAGGTTATTTGTCATTAAAGGGAAATTAAAGGAAACCTGTAATTCCTTTGAGTAGGAAAGGTGACTGCGCAAAAATTGTCTTGGGAGCTTGTTTTTTGGCTAACAACATTAATATAGAGCTATTAGCAGAAAGAGCAGAATAGTCAGGAAATGGGATGCAGCAGCTCGCTTCGTGTTTGTGCCTGCTGGATTTGAGACTTGAATCGCTGGGACTTTGCAAAATGATGCTGAGACAGCTGAGACGTAGCTGAGAAAAACTCGGGGCGGGGGGAGGGGGGGGGGCTGATGGAGGACCCCCAAGCCCAGCTGAGCCGGAAGAGCCTCCCACCCAGGGCACTGGTGGCTGTTTTAGCGAGGTATTAATTAACTGCGCCTCCTCGTGGGACATTTTTAAGGGCCGCCGCTCCCCCCCGCCCGGTCCTGCTGTGGTACCCAGGCTGGTCCTGAGTGCTGCTGGAGGTGACCCCAGTGAGCTGGGGCAGGCAGGGGACGGTTTGCGGTGGCTGCTCTGGCGGCAGGGGCGAGTACCCAGGATTGGGTAAAGTTAATTAGAAGGATTTAATTACGCCTCCCCCCCCCCGCCCAAACACCATGTATAAAACACAGTTTTGTACCTGCGCAGAGCTCGGGGAGGTTGTGGCCGCATCCAGAGGGACAAGAGGAATAAATAGGCAGGCTGGAAGGTCAGGCAGCAGAAGTGTAAATATCCATCACTACAACACACACACACACACCGCCCCCGGTTTATCTTCCTCCTGCTGCCAGCTTCCAGGCTGGCAAAAAAAATTGGGATCGGGCAAATTCTGCCTCGGTGTGTCCGCGTGCACCCAGTGCCCGTGCTGCGCTCCAGCAGTGGGGTCTGTCTGTGCCGGCAGTCAAATAAAAGGCGGTGCTGTAGCAAAACTGTTTACAGTTTGCTTCCCCCAGGCAGATGGTATCTTCTTCCCCTTTATCTGTTTGGAGCAGCCTTTGAACTTTAAATAGCCACCTTGTCGGAGCAGAGCTGGGTTTGGGGAGGGGTAGCATCCGCCTTCCCCTTCTGCCGGCCTGGGGACGGGTCCGAACGCTGCTCTGCTGCGAATGGAGCATCTCCCCGCCGGCAGCCGCTGAATCGCTGCAACCTGTACGGTTTGGCCCTGGAGCTGCGTAAATTACCGGGGAACTGCACTGCCCGTCTCCTTTCTCTGCCGGCTTTGACGTCTCTGCCCCGTGCAGCCCGGGCTTTCCCCCGCTCCCCTAAAATATGGCAGCTTGATGGCGCGTGGGCTGCAGGGAGAGGAGGAAACGCTGGTGCTGTGTTTGGTTTTTAGAGGGTGTGTGCGAAAGGGAAGGGGAGGCAAACACCTGGAGGCTGTAGGACAATGCCCGAGATGCAGGATGCCGTGGGATGCAGCAGGATGCGGGATGCTCGGACAGCCACAGGTTGTGCAGTAGCAGGAGGGGTGATGCATCCCAGGGTGCACACCGAGGAGCACCCCAAAAGCCTAAAGCCTCAACCCAAATCTCTCTCTCTCGGCTGCGTTTTAGCAATGATTTTATTTTTTTTTAATCTTCCTCCCCTTGTTTTCACAGCCCCCGGGCGCCGTTCCCGGTACACAGCCGTTGCTGCCCAATTCGATGGATCCCACGCGACAGCAAGGTAAACCCAGTGGAGGAGGGTGGACCGTTAGCGTTTCTCATTAGCTGCTCATTTGCAACTCGAAGGGGCTTCTGGGCCGCCTAACGCCCCTGCTTTCCTCCCAACAGGGCACCCCAACATGGGCGGCCCCATGCAAAGGATGAATCCTCCGCGAGGGATGGGCCCCATGGGTCCCGGTCCGCAGGTAAGCCCAGCGCCAAAGAGCATCTTACGGCTCGGCAAACCATCGAAACAACCTCCTGGGGCTCAAAGGGCTGGGAGTTCCCCCCTCCCTCCACGCCATGTCCCCCCCATTAGTGTTAATGCGTTTTACATTAGTCTTGCATCTGGAAATCCCTCCTTTTAACAGGAGCGAGGTCTTCAGAGCTCATTAAGGGTATTGCAACCTCCCTCCCTGCCTTTCCGTCAGAGGGGATGGCACTTAGCGCCGCACCGGAGCAGCCTTTGAGTGCATTACACTGCTTGCCTGGGAAATAGTTACGGCCCTAACAGCAGGAAAGGGAAAGGAGGCTTTCATTAAAAATAAATAAATAACAAGAAATGGCAAAGATCCCTTTAGCAGGGGAATAAGGCTTTCCTCCGCGAGGTTCCCTTCCTGCTGCCTGCTCGAGCTCTCTATTTCGGGAAAGGGGAGTAAACTCTGGAAATTAAGCAGATCTGGGTTAATATATGCTGTCTTTCCGTTGATTCACTTTACGGAGTGGCTTGTTGTTGACTCACTCCTGTTTGTTCCTGCTACGAGACTTCAAAAACCGGATTACCATATTTTGGTTGGAGGTTTATCCTCTCTGCCTCGTCGCCTACGTCAAGTTTGTAGCGCGAGGATCAGAGTCTGTCAGGAGACGAGCGGGCGCGCTGGAGTTTTGTTTTGTTTTCCCCCCCCCCGAGACTGTTGCGATAAGCGAATATTGTGTAAAGAGGGGAGTTGTGTCATCTCTTTTTAACACCAACCTGAGGATGCTGCTCAGGGATGCCCAGCCGTCTCCGCAGGCACCGGCATCCAAACCCGGGATAACAAACCTGCACGAGCAGTGTTTCACAGACAAGCCCTCCGATAGCGCCGTTTAAAATCCTTCTTTCCTGGAGGATTGCACCCGAGAAAAAAAAAAAAAAAAAAAGGCATTTGTTAGCGTGGCCTGCGCCAAGGAGAGCGGCGGCGCCTTGCCCGGGGGAGGCTGCTCGCTTCCCACTTCCAAAGCTCGCCGGGAAACTTGGAAGCGTCGAGCGCGCCTTGAGCGCCGCGTGGGATGGCGGCGGCTCCGGGAGACGGCAGGAGTTGTGAAATGTTCAGAGCTTTTATTTTTGACTCCGCCGTTCCCTGTGTTACCTACGTTCGGGAGAGGGGTTTTTGTTTTTTTTAAAGGCAGCCTTCCTCTGGAGAAGCGCTGGGCTTCCCGATCTGGCACCCGCTGGGCGCCGCCTCCCCGCAGCCATCCGGGAACCGCCAAAAATATCGCACCAAACCCAGCAGCCTCTCACACCAGGGCTTTTTTTCCCTTTACATTTGGAAATCTAAAGATTTTGCATCAGGACCTTCCCAAATTCTCCTGAAATTATTCCAAAGGGCTGCAGAGCATCCAGCCGGGACATCCCGGCGTCCTGACAACAGCTATTTATTACGCACCGACGATGAATCATCCCTTACAGCCGGTGGCCGCTGCCTTTTTCCCTTTAATAGTCGCAGTTTTAGCTCTGCAGAAGCCAGGATTAGGTTTGCCGGTGCCTCTGTGAAGGGGCTTTGTAGCTCCCTGGGTTTCGGCGGTGTCTTGCCGGAGCCCGGCATCCAGGTCTCTCGGCACAGCTGCGTTCCCTCCCCACCCTCCCTCCCCATCTTTCAGATGGCTTCGTTTTCCAGCCTTTCAGCTCCAATTAAAAACGCTGAGCTTTTTTTTTTTTCCCTTTTTTTTTCTTTTTTTTTTGTAAACAAGGGGTTTGATGCTGCTATTCAGTGTAAATGGCTGGAATTTCGATCAATTAAGGACTTGCCGTTAATTTGTTTGGGGAAAACCCTTTTCTGCCTCTTCAAAACAAACTTTGGCGATGCACCGTGCTCTGATGCATCCATAAATCCAGGGAAAAATCAACGGCACTGATGCATTGCACTTAAGATCCAGCTTGGAGCACTCCGCGGGGCTGCAAAGTAGGAAGCGGCCAGCCGTCCCCCTCTCCTGCCCTAGCAATTTTTTCTCTAAATAGCAGAAATACAGCCTAAAAAGATGCATCGTGGGGAAGGTGGGAGGGGAGGAGCGGCAGCGCGACCTAAATCCGGCTGCACGTCGCCCGGAGGGCACAGGGAGCCAAGCGCAGACCAAATGGAGCGCGGCATTCGGGGGATTCCTCTTCCTCTGCTGCCTTGGGCTTGGCTTTGTACTCCAGCTGGTTTTAGGAGATGAGGGACGAAGATCTGAGGCTCCCGGTCCCAGCTGGAGGCTAAGCCAGCGTGGAATAAGCCAGGAGAGGAGCCCCGAGAGGCTCCCCAAGCTGCAGAGAGCTGGGAAGCAACGGGAAAACAAGCCTGGCTTGTTTTTCCCTACTCCAGCCATTATCTTGGGAGCAGGGGATGCTCCATCTCGGGGGGAGCTGGCGCAGCCTTTTCCAATCCTTACGCTGCAGCAATAACCTTCCGAGCGCCTCTGCTGCCTTTTCCCCTCCTGCCCCTGTTTTCTCCTGCACAAAAAGACAAACCCAAAAGATTTTGTTGCTGGTGCCCCGGGGGCTGTGAGCAGATTTGTCTCCCGGAGCTGGGAGGGGGCTGTTTTCCCTCCATCAGAGACCAGGGGGGGACTTTAGGGCTCAGCCTGACTCCCTCCCATATTCAGCTGCCTGTTTTTTTTTTATAAACGCAATTGCTAATTGCTTTTACATTCATCATCATCTAATTTTTAAGCTCATTTTTGCAAATGAACCTTCTTTTTATTTGTTGGGGTTTGTTTTCTCCTTCCCGTGTCTTCTCCGGTTTCCCTTCCCGTTACGGTAGACTGACCCTTGGTTATCGTTGCAGAACTATGGCAGCGGCATGAGACCTCCACCCAACTCCTTAGGTCCCGGAATGCCTGGAATTAACATGTAAGGCAAACCCCGCACCGGGGGTGTTTGGCCGCCGACTCGGGCTTTGCAAGACCCTACGGATAAAACCAACCACAACGTTTAATTTTTTTCCCGTTTAATTTTGACCCCAGGGGGCCAGGAGCCGGCAGACCGTGGCCGAACCCCAGCAGTGCTAACTCAGTGAGTATCTTGAAGCAAGAGCGGGGCTGGTCAGGGACCGTCCCCGCAAACGAGGCCATTCCTCGTTAGCTGAATCCTGCTAATGAGGAGGGGGTCCCCCAGGCTCTTGCTGCATCTGAAGCCTATGCCCGGCTCCCGTGCTGCTCTCCCTGCAGCGGGGGCAGCTGTGAGGGCTGGTGGGCCCTGGGACCCCCATCCTGGCCTGACTGGGGGGGTGGTGGGGGCTCTTGGATGTGCAGCCCACGGGAGCCCCCGTGCACCCCGCGGCTGAACCCAGCTCTCTTCTCTCTATAGATCCCATACTCTTCTTCATCGCCTGGTACATACGTGGTGAGTCCTCCGTCTCCTTCCCTCCATCCCATCACCGGGGTGCAGAGATGTTACGATCGGGGAGTTCATGCAGTTTGGGGGGGATGCGGTGCTGAGGTCAGGGGGGGGGCGGGCTGGATTTGGGGGTGCAAGATCCAGCCGGGGGAAGGCGTTTGAAAGCGTGGGGAGGTGGGTGATGCCCCTGTTCGCACTGCTGACCCCCACTTTGTCTCTCCGCAGGGTCCACCCGGCGGCGGCGGTCCTCCGGGAACGCCCATCATGCCCAGTCCCGCAGGTACGAGACACCCCGCCCCGAGACCTCCTTCTCCAGGGGCAGCCTTCCGGGGATCCTGCCCCTTCCCCTGCTGGGAGAACCCCATCCCTAGGGACAACCCCTGCCCAATTTTTGCCTTGTCGGGGAGCGAGCGGCGTGGGCCGCTTGGCTTCGGGATGGCATGTCCGTGGCATGTCCCCCTATGGATTTGGATGGTGGGGGGCTCGGGGAGGTGGGGAGTGCTACATGGCAGGGAATCACCTCCCCACGCTTCCCAGCCAGGACTTGAATTATTTTTCACAGTTGAATTTCTGTGATTAAAAACTTTGTGGATCTTCATTAAATACAAATTAGCCAGAAAATGGTGGTACTTAGAGGGAATTTTAGGTGATAAAATACAAAAGAATGAGTTCAAGTGGCATGAGTTTGTTTTAATTAAGAAATGAATTAATCACCCGACTTACTGGGCTTCACTGTTCCACAGATTCAACAAATTCAAGTGACAACATCTACACAATGATTAATCCAGTACCGCCCGCAGGCAGTCGATCGAATGTAAGTCTGCTTTCTAATAATTTACATATCAGATACCATAACAAATCATAATTAACTTCATCAGTTGAGAGTAAAGCACTTTAATTGATTTCAGCCATTTGTTACAAAACAGAAATAAAACAAACCATCAAAAAGCGATTAACTCTTTGGTGACTTTGTTAATTTTTTATGCTTATTAAGAGAGCGGCGGTCCTGCTGCTCTGGCCGAGGTGGTGGCAGCTGCGTGCCCGGCGAGATCTTGTGTTTTGTGGGGCGGGGGCAGATTTAAATCTCTTGAAATACTAGTTGGAGGGAGCCCTCTGCGCTGCCGTGCGTCTGGGTCACCGTATGGCCAAATTTTTTAGGTGAACCCATAGGACCGTGAGCCCCAAAACATGCCCCATAGCCTCAGAGGGGTGGATGCATCCTTCCTCTTGCCCCGCTCCGGAGGGATGGATGAGGAGGGGACAGTCCCCAGTAGCCACCAGGGCCGTGGCAGGTGTGCGGGGTGGTTTTGTGGCTAAATTGGGGTCTGTTGCCTTTTTTCTTCCGCAGTTCCCGATGGGCCCTGGCTCCGATGGCCCCATGGGTGGCATGGGCGGCATGGAGCCCCATCACATGAACGGATCGTTAGGTGAGCGCCCGCGGCGGGGCTGTGGCTTGGGGGGCCTTCGCTCCCTGGGGATGCTGGTGGAGCATCCCAGTGCCTGCTGGGGGTCAGCCCCCGGTTCGGACCAGTGCTCAAAGCCTTCAGGGGGTAGGAGCATGGCAGGGGGATGCAGGGACCATCGTTGCATGCTCAATAAGGTTGTTCTCTTTTTGTGTCCCCCCCCTGCACAGGGTCAGGAGACATAGATGGACTTCCAAAAGTAAGTGAGCTGCAGAGCGGGTGCGTGGTCCCCCCCCTTTTCCCAGCCCTGGGGCGCCGGTGTGACCCTGATGGATGGGGACACATTGGGGGGACGTGACGGTGGCAGGCAGGGCTGCGTCCTGTCCCCATGGCGTTTCAGGGGCCGCTCACCGCCTCCCCCCCATCTCCCACAGAATTCTCCAAACAACATAAGTGGCATTAGCAATCCCCCGGGCACTCCAAGAGACGACGGGGAGCTGGGAGGCAACTTTCTCCATTCCTTCCAAAATGACAATGTGAGTGAGTGAGCCTCCCTGGGGACGGGGGGGGAACGGTCCCCGGGGCATCCCGGCACGGGGGGGCGGCTGGGCTTGCCGGTGGGTGGCTTTTGGACCTGGGCTGTGCTGTGTGTGAGCTGCTCCGGGACAGAAAGTGGGGAGGAAGAACATGCTGGTGGGTGCAAGCTTGGGTCCTCGGTGGGATGGGACTTACCGAGGGAGGGGAGAGAATCGTAGAATCATGGAATGGTTTGGGTTGGAAGGGACCTTAAAGATCATCTAGTTCCACCCCCCTGCCCTGGGCAGGGACACCTCCCACCAGACCAGGCTGCTCAAAGCCCCGTCCAGCCTGGCCTTGAACCCCTCCAGGGATGGGGCAGCCACAGCTTCTCTGGGCAACCTGGGCCAGGGGCTCACCACCCTCAGAGGGAAAAATTTCTTGCTAGACATTGGAGGAGAGAGGAGAGGATCCCGTGGGACGAAGAGGAGCGGGTGTGGATGCAGCCAGCTGTGCTGGCCTGGCCGATGCAAGGCGCTGTGCGCGGCTGCAGACATCCCTCCTCTTCTATTAGCAGCGCAGACACACGTGCATGTTAATTATTTGTTTTAAATTGCGTCTCACCCCATACTGTTCCGCTGATTTTCTCCCCGGAAAAGCAAGTTGCAGAGCAGATTACGCCCTGATAAATTTGAGCCTCCAGCATATCCTCTCCTCCTGATTTATTAGATCCAATTAGGTTGCTGTACAGCTGTCATCAGCCTCCTTTTACACCCTCCCTTCGGTGGCGGGGGCGGGGGGGGGGTGTCTGGCCCGCCTGGTTTCTCACCCTGGCTCTGTCTCTCTTCCAGTATTCCCCCAGCATGACGATGAGTGTGTGATTTCCCTCCCCCTCCTCCTCTCCAGGATCAAGAGAGTCAGCTGCCGTTCGGAGGATCTCAACGAATTATGCAAGAAGAAGACGAAGAAGAAGCTAGGTGTATGGGCAGGGAGACGCGTGGCGGGGGCCAAAACCCCAGGTTTAGTTTCATGCAATAAAAAGGCCGAACTTTTTATTCCATAAAACATGAAGGACAAAACTTAAAATATTTCAAGACATGACAAGACCCTTCTTTGTGCAGAAGGGTTTATATATGTACATGACACTTCTTTTTGGAAACAAACGGAAGCCTCTAGCACCCAACTCCGATCTCTTTGCTTTGTTCTTTTAAATAAAGACAGAAACCGAACCTGTTGTATGTTTGTGCCGTGCGACACCAGGAAGCTAGTCTAGATATGAAATCTCATGTTGTCTCTGTTGTAGTCATTTTTTTAAATAAACTGGACAGTTTACAATGGTGGTTTTCGTTCAGAAGGCCTGTGTTTTTTTGGTTTGGGGCGTTTTTTTTTTTCCCTTCTATTTTTTGGGTGGGGTTTTTTGTTGGGTTTTTTTGGGGTTGTTTTTTTTTGGTTTTTTTGGTTTTTTTGTTTTTTTTTTTTTGGTTCGTTCGCAGCACCAACGCTTCCTCCTCCAGTTAACAAGATCTGCTTTGGGGAAGAGACTCCACCACCTCGTTATAAACTTGTTGAGGCGGGTGACCCCTTCCGGGATCCCGTCCTCGAATGGATGGTGATCCTGCTCTCTGTGACTGTGGCATGCACTGTGTTAGTCTTTCCCCCCCCTCTCTCGAGTGCAAGAAGAAATCTCTGTCCCTCCCTTCCCCACAGTCCTGCAGCTGGTTCACTGCAAAAATGGATTTTTATTTTTTTCTTTTTTTTTTAAAAATCCATCGAAAGAAAGGGTTAATCTGACCTGGGACTTTGAAACTGTGATCTCCAGCTAACTTTGGGGGTTTTGTTGGTTTTTTTTTTTTGGAGGGGGGGGTGTTTATTTGCTTTGGGGGTGTTTTGCGGGGGGTGGGGGGGGGGTGGGGTGTTCTTTTCTTTAGAGACGTGCTCTTGTTTCACTTCTCTCTGATTCGGAACTGGACGGAGATATTTTTTAAGGAATTCTTGTTGTTAAAAAATGTAACCTTGCTCTTCTGTAGGCTCGCTCTGTAATAAGAAAATAAAAATTAATGGCAGGCCTGGAGGGCCCTTCCTTCTGGCGGGAGAGGAAGGGACGAGCCAAGGCGGCGGGTTGGGATCTCTGTACATGACACTACCCTGTAGTTTGGTCTTTGTTTTTCTCCGGCTCCCATTTCTGCTCCATGTATATCATATTCTGTAAAATATTCTCTCCCTTGGATTTGACCTTTGTGCGGATTATTGAAAGCATTGTATCTTGTTTCAGTGTTTTTTCTTACCTTGTAGTCTGGTTCGAAAATTACCGAGAGGGGAAAAAAAAAAAAAAAAAAAAAAGTAATTATTATACATTGTAGTTTGTGTACGATATTTGTTGATAATGTTTTATTAAAGGGATGTCTTTTTTCCGCACCCCTTCATTGAAATGTTTTTGGGGGACATTTGGCTTGTTTTTATTACTCTGACTGCAAGACATGAGATGACAAAACGTTTTTTTTTGAGCGTGTAATACAAATTTTTTTTTTTTTTTCCAATGTTTGCCTTCTTTTTTCCTAGGCATTTTAATTGTGCTTTACCTGTAGAAAGTCGCTGGGGAGGGAGGGGCGGGGGGGATGGGGGGGTCTGAGGGTGTCACTCTCATAGTTACAGTCAGGTTAATATTTTCCAAGTAACGCTGAGAAATAACCGAACGCAGATTTGTTGCCTCCTGAATATACCCGGGGGCTCCCCGGGGCAGGGGGGGGGTCAACTTTTTTTTCCTTTTCCGCTTTCCATCTTGGGGTTGGGTTTTTTTTTCCTTTTTTTGTTTGGTTTGTTTTTTGTTTTTTTTTTCTTGTTCTGACAACGAGGAAATGAAAGGACCGGTTTTAATGTATTTTAAAATGAATAGCTAAATTATTGTCTTCATTGGTATGGGATGGTTTTTTTGAATGAAACGGTTCTCCCCCCTCCCCCCCCCCATGCTGTAATAAATATCAACATAAACATTTGATTTCGGTGCTCTGCAGTTTGTTCCTGGTGTTTGCTGCCAGACTTGGGGAGGGGGCGGGGGCGGGGGGGATTTTTTTTTTCCGACCCTTATTTATCAAGGACCGAACGCCAGGTTTGGGATGCGGGAACGGAGGCGAGAGGTGGGCGCACTGGGCAGGGGGGGCTCTGGAAGGTAGACGGGGATTTGGCTGCGGCGCAGGACCTTGGCGGGGGGGTGGGCTGGGAGAGGTTTGGTTTAACCGTTCTCGCTTCTTTTATGGGTTATTCTTTTTTAAGCATTTTGAAAATTTCGGCTTTTAGCGTAGAAAAACGGTCATTCTTGCCTTCATCAGGCTGAGGACGCGCTCGCCAGACCCTCCTCGCACCCAGCCCATCTGGCTGCACAGAGGGGGGGCTTTCTGGGGCTAAAAAAGGGGGGATTTTTTTTTTTTTGGCACCCTGTCCCGCCACAGGATTCCCCTGTTAAGAGGCCGGAGGAGTTGGCATGATGGAGGTTGGCATCCCACGCAGCAGGTCACAGGTGGCCCAGGAGAGGAGTCTCGCTGCCTCCCACTGCTGGAGGCCTGCACCGCTGGGAGGTAAGCAAGGCGCGGGGAGGGATGCGAGTGTCACCTTAAAAGAAAAAAAAAATATATATATACACACATACATAGACTTGCAATGGGGTCTGCTGACCCCCTCCGGGAGGAAGGTCCGGCTGCGGTGCGGGGCGGGCGAACGCACCGTTGCAGGATCAACCCCAGCTCCAGGCTCTGAGCCTCCATGACCTGGCTCCCCGACGGGCGGCACCGGCGCCTGCTGCAGTGCCTGGGGAGAGAGTGGGGCTTTTTTAGGTCTTCGGATGAGCGGTTGCGAGTGCCGGGTGCCTGAACCGCTGCCGGGAGCTGCTGTCTGAGCCTTGTTCTCCGCCCGTGACTAGTTCGGGCAGGGTACGGCTGGCTGCGCTTCTGCGGCTTCTCTCCCTCCTTGAGGGAACGTTCAAACGTGGGCTCGGGGGCCTGTGAGCCATCCCGGAGCTCTGCTGGTCCTGGGGGACAATCCCACCCGGCACCTGGAGCCACGTCACCGCTGCAATTCCGAGCGTGAGAGCGGTGTGGTCCTGGATGCTCACGGAGCAGGGGGGCAATGCCTTGGATGGCTGCTGGGTTTGGGAACCACCCAGAAAAATCATTGTGCCTGCAGAGCCCATTAGCATGTAATTAACGGCGAGGCTGAGGAGCAGGGTGTGTTCGCACCCTTCGCTACCTCTGCAGGTTTGCCTCCGGGTTAACGCCACAGATGTCCCCGTGCCGGGTCCGCAGCCATCCCCCGATGCAGTTTTTGGTCCAGGTAACCACATCTCTGCGCTTTGCAGAAAGCAGCGTGTGGGTGTTGTCCATCATTGGGAAAATCGGCCCCCCAGGGGTAATTAGTTGATGAGGAGGAGGACTTCCTGCGCTCCTGGCTTCCTGGAGCCATCCCTGCCCAGGCGGGCACCGCTCAGCCGCCTGGAGCGAGGGGCAGCATTGCTGCCTGATGTGTTTATTGCAGGGCACAGAAAAGCCCGTCCTGTTGGTTCTTACCAGGTTACAGCCTAATTTTGTTAAACATTGCCCTGAGAAACTGCCAAGTTCCCTCCTCTAAACATCTCCTGAGCCCAACCTTAGGGATAATTGTCTCCCACGTTAGTTTCCATTAAATTAAATGTGGGAGGAGGATCTGAACAACCAGGGGCTCCGGTCTGAGCACGGTGTGTACTTGCTGGCACCACGAGTGCAGCCCGTGGAGTCGGATCTTCCACCAGGAGAGGTTCAGGGGAAGGTAGTGTGGAGTGGTGGAGCTGGGATAACACACCGTGCATCACCTCCAGGGCAGGCTGGGGGCCAGACCCCCTGCCAGCGGCTGCAGAGCTCTCCTCTGGGCAGCCAGGCACTGCTGGGTCCTCATCTCCAGCCACCCTGTTCTCACATGTTCTGCTTCCCCCGGCTGCCGTTCATTAAAAGTTAATGCCTGGTTCTTGGTCCATGCTGAGGTAACGCCATTCATTGGTTGACGAGCCTTTATAACTTATTGATGCCAGCCCACATGTGCCTCTGTGACCCATTGCCCTGCTCTGGGTCCCACCTCCCTCAGCTGGGCCAATTCCAGCAGGTCACACCGGAGGAACGAGCGGGTGAACCAGGTGAAGCCCAGCAGGACACCACACACGTGCATGGCTGTCTGTGGTAGGGGCTGCCTGGTTCACAGACCTTGTACCTGCACCATGACGGACCAACCTGAGCATCCATCCCTGGTGCTGAGCTGGGAGCCCTGCTCTGTTCCCTCAAGCTCCTCTCCTGGACCTCAGAGGAGCTTACCCAGCACAAGCATGAGCTGCTCCTTCCAGCAACACGTGAGTCCTGCTTCCCCACCACCACAGGCGACATCAGCTGTGTCCTGAGCAAACCAGGGACACAGTCTTGCATGCTTGTGTATGGTCCCCTCCTCTCAAGTGGCTTCCTAATACCTCTTGTAACCTGCTGAAGCCTCATTCCCCTGTTGACTGTCCCATGTCTTATTGCTTCTGCCATCCTCAAAATTGCCTTTGTTCTGCCTTTGTCCATCTCTCCCTGGGCTTGTGCTTCACCTCTGCTCAGTCTTGGAGACAGCAGGTCTCCAGCTTCACTTAGTTTCTCCTCTTCTACCACCTGTCCTAATAGAGATGTCTTTGTTGAGAGGTAAAGCATCTAAAGGGCCTTTGGCTCTTTCCTAAGCAGACCATCTTCACAGATTCCCACATCTAGCAGAAGCACAGGAGGTGTTTCATTTCTCCACACCCCCCTCTCCACCAAAGCCACTCTTCCACCAGGCTTCCTTGGTGGAACCGCTCTGCTCAGGAATGTTAACGCCGCCCTACAGGGTTTCCTCCCAAAGACGGGTAAGCTGGAAGGGTGAGGGGGTGTGGATACTCCGAGGGCTGTTGCCTAGAGCTGTTCGGCAGCGTCCGTGTGACAGAGCCAACAGCCTGAGAAAGAAACACCTACTGGAACATGCTCCACAGAGCACGAGTGTATTACAATATATTCCTGAATAACTGGGTGCAAATTACAGATCCGAACAGATTTAAATCGATGAGCTGAATTAGGCAACCCTTGAGCAGGCAGAATTAATGGGATTTAGATCAATGCAACCCTCACTAGATTATTTCTCTTTCAAGCATCTTCTCCTAACTACTGAGGGATTTGTTAGTTTAACTTACAGCCGACGCATCCCCATTTACTGGGTGCAACTGTCGATCTCAAGTTTGACTAGCGAAAATCTGTTTTTCCGAAACCTGCAGAGCAGAGCTGTCTGATGGACTGAGACTGGAACACGCAACTGGGGTGTTCACCCAGACGGGCAGGGAGGATCACGAAGCACAGACCAGTCTCTGACACAACTGAAGTGTGATGAATTTCTGGGGAACGCGCTCTTCCACACCTTAAAACAGCGCAGGCTGTCCTATTCCTTCCCATGTGCTGGAGGGTATCAGCGCAGAACTGCAAAACATTCTACATTTGGCTGGAGCTAATTTAGCCTTCATTTCACACAAACCATGCTAATCCCCCCATCTTAAAAAGACTACGCTTCCTGCTCAGTTAACTCTGTGTGGCAGGAAGAAATTCTTCCTTTGTGTTTTTAGCAGCAAATACCAGCTACCAGGCACCAAAGTTTCACGCTACATTCTACGCCACTTTCCCAAAATGGATAGGTCTCTTCATCCCAGGATTGGGGGATAAAAGAACGGCGGTTCTATAGATCCAACAAAGCGATCTCACCGATTAAGTGCTTTGGGAACGAAGCGCAGGGCAGCATGATACATCCCAAAGCAGCCAGGAGAAAAAACAAAGTAAAAGCCAGGCAGAATGTAAAAGGCTTATGTCTCAGGCTCCCCTCTTGAAGCTTTGTGAGTCTCTTCCACACACCCCGCATTCAGAGGTACTCAAAGCAAACTCGGAAAATAGGTTTGAGTCTAGCTCTGTGCAAAAGCACACCGAGAGCAGAACCTGCGCAGAGGAATAATGACTGGCTTATGTTCTTTCTAGGCAACGGTGGAAAAGTGCAGGAGGATGCATTTGATGACTCTCTCTAACCCGAATCCAGAGGTGAGCCCCTAAAATGAAAGAGTTCCTTCATGCACAACTTAGTTTAAAAAAAATTTTACTCTCAGTAGCAATATAATTTATTTTTTCAAGTAAATTAATCCACCTTTCTTTAATTATGTGATGGTTCTGGCAAAGAGAAGCAGCAGGTACAGTTGGTGAAGTATTTTCATTTGAGCTGAATTTCACACAGTTCCATGCAGATACAGTGCCAGAAACTTCTTGAATGTGTCTGGCTGAAAGCCATATATTCCAGCGGGCTTCTGCAGAGAAAAAGACATGGATGCTCAGTTTGCAGTGAAGTGATTAATGTAGACAAACAACGGCTTTAAATAATGCTTGAATAAGACTCCAGACGTGGTAGCTTCCAAATGGTGCCCTCCCTCCCCAGATGGGTTTGTGTGCGGGTACTTCCACCGGTTACACACCGCAGACGGCACAAACCCTTTGCCCATCAAACCGAGACGCCCTCCCAGCGTAAGCAGGGCTGACAGCACCGCGCTCTGCTTACTCTACAGCGAAGCGGACACTTGCACATAAGCACTCCCTTCATCAGAGCACCAGCCTATTTTAAACGAGCATATTACGAGCTGGTAGATTACAGCTGGGGCTATCTTTATGTCGGAGTTCATACGAAGCTCGGCATGTGGCTCGCACGCCATGGGGTACAGCAGCACTAAGAATACTCCCTGTCGGTGGCACCTGCCTAAGAACAAGGCCAGTGCCTGCGTCAGGTCCCTTCAGCTGGTTTAAAACCCGCGCTGCGGCTCTACGCCAGCTCTCAAACCTCCAGCAGAGGAGAAAGGGTAGGATTTCCAGGACCACATCCCCAAGTTTTGCTTACCGTAACAACTCTCTTCTTGACTTCTGGAACACATTGGGCTTTTTCATACAGATTCTGATCAGAGTCAATCCAGACCAGATTTTTTATGCCATCGCTAGAGACAAGGTCTGTTGTATTTAACTGGAACACCATGAACTGGAAGAGCTGGCCATCTGTGCCAATGCTTTGCACCACTACTGGCTGCTCCAGAACCTTGGGATCATTCTAGGAAAGAAGGAGTGGGGAAGAATGTTTAAAAAGCCAGTTGTCGCTGAAATTATAGGAGTACTTGCTGATTCGGCATCTTCTACTTGGTTTAAAGCCAATATTTTAATAAATGTATTGTTACCTTGCCCAGAAAATTACTCTAGTCAAACAAGTTTTGAATGTAGATTTTGTATTTTAATTAAAATTCCTCCTTCAGCCAGCAATGAAGTATCAATTTACATACTGAGCTGTCGGATGGGTTAGAGTTTTACAGCTGAACCTACTCCCTGGTTCCTTCCCATTACCACTCTAACGCATGTTACATCACGAACACGCTCATGGCTGAGAGATGGTTTCCTGGATCAAGCAGACATCAGTAACCAGACCTGAAGGTCAGAGTTAGACCTCTGGACTGGGAAGCTCAGATTTGAAAACTAATGTCACATGCCACGGCATGGGAATGGCACAACTCTTTCCACTACGTGCAGCGCGAGGGAAAGAACAAAGGCCCAGCGAGTCAGCAGCAGTCTCCAGTACATACCCCGTACAGCACCTTAGCCTTTGCCAGCGCATTGCCGAAAGCAAACATCAGCATTTTAGCACGAAGTTGTTCTGGTCTGAACCTGTTAGTACGAACGTTGGCCGATTCCAGGAAGAAGAGAGTGTGAGGATGAGCGTAAGGATAACCATCTCTAAAACCTAAATGGCAGAGAATCATGTCAGGAATCGCTCAGTAAGAGACTGCACAGACGATGTTTCTCCCCTGTCTTCAGGAACTGTTAACTTGCCAGGATCTAAGTTCTCCTCCGCAGTCCTGCTTAGGCCATGATCTACTTGCCATGGGTCTGGAGCACTCGCACTGCACACCCTGTGCCCAGCTACTGTGTTCCCTCATTCCCATCCACCCCCTACCCACTGCTGTCTCGCAGAAGGACAAGGACTCCAGGTTAACCCGAACACTTGGTCTGACAGAAAATTATTATCAGCGGCTAGATTTACCTGTATCATTGAGCTCTTTGTACACATTCACTTCCTGAAGATCAATTGTAGGAGAGATGGGATAGAAGGTCTCCAGAGCATGCTCTTCCGTGGCCAGTATCTCCTCCTTGGAGGCTACTGGTGGTATCGGGGCCATAGAGTTCATAAGCATTCCGTTCAGGCCACGGACCTGAAGGAGAATGGATTCTGGGGAGGGAAATTAGGCTACATTCAAGTATTGCCAAAATAACATTAGGGAAAGACATACGTTTCCTTTGGGTAGCAGCATTCTAGCAAGAACTTGTTCTGCAAGGCTCACTCACCCTCTCACCTCCAAACTAAACTTACACAGTAGCTCAGCTATAGGTTCTTCTTCTAAAATACCAACCTTAACTGCTGGTGTTAGTTTCTTAACTAAACATATGTAGAAAAGCAATAGCACAGATTTTGGACACAAAAAAATAAACAATCAGTTCTAAGGCACTGGTTCTCTTCTCCTGTCATCTCGTTGATGTTGTCTAAGGCTCTAATAATCTCCTCAGGGCAAGTATCCTGCTACTTTCCAAGGCTGCCCATCCTTACAATACTACTTAAAACTGAAAGATTTACTTGGTTCCAGAAATTGCTTCATTTTCTCCAAATCCTCAGCCTTAAAGCTAGCAGCTTTGTCACCCCTCTTACATGAATGAAAAGAGCTAAATGCTTCCACCAAAGCAGCAACTAACCTCTTTCCCACGTAGCTGATATCTTGTAGTTTCTAGCCAACATTCTTTTAGCCAGAGAAGGATACTTTGCAGCCATTAACCGACATAAATGTATCAAATCTTCAAACAGTACTGGGCTTTAGAATGAGAAAAAAAATAGTTACATAAAAAAGTATGACCATAATGGCGGGCAGATGCTTGTGGGACATGAATGCTGTTAGCATTACTGTATGTAAAACATAGTATCATAACATTTCCAAGTCACCAATACAGATTTCAGATTAATATCTCACACACCAGTCCTGTTCCAAGTTGGCACAGGTAATGCTTACCATTACTGATTTAAAAATTGACATTCTGCATCAGCGAGAAGTAGATCTCAAGTCGAAACACAGACTTTAGCCTGAAAGAAGCTTTAATGTAGAATATGTGTTTACATTGGTACTACTGTCAATGTTCAGAACTGGGGTTTTTGGTGGTGGTTGTTTGTTTTACAAGTTGATAACCTGTGGCTAACAGTTTTGCACAGTAAGTGAATTTCTCAACAGCAGATCTGTGTATGAATTTTCTTTGTAGTGTTAAAAACTCTGGTTCTTAAGTTACCTGCTTGATGACTGGCTTATGCTAAAACCATAATGACACAGTGGAAAGATTTTCCCTAGGACTGAGAACTCACCAATAATGTTCTCTCCTGGGAGCAACTTCTGTCGTGTCCCAGAACCGGGCGTGCGAGATCGCACGCTTTACACCCTCCTCGTAGTCCTCCAGCTGGTGAGCCGGGTTGTCGATGATGCTGAGCACCGACGGGGGCAAGCCTTCCACCAGCTTCGTCTTGGTGAGCCACTGCGCTTGCCGAACTCCTTGGGGAAAAAAAAAAAAACCAAAACAAAACAAACCAAGAAATATGTATTACTGAGGCCGCTGGGCGTCGGGCTGACAGCGCAGCCAGTTCATTAGGCAGGGCGGGCTCTCCGCTGTGTGTTTTTTGACATTATGTGAGGAGAAGCCATGGCTGGCGGGGAAGGGTGAGTGCTTGAACAGGCTGCGCGGCCCAGGGCAGCGCTGGGGGCACTGAGCGGGGTGTCGCGGGCGGAGGAGGCGCCGGAGGAGGGGCGGCCGGGCCGGTACCTTCCAGCATGCGGACGGCCTGGTGGCAGATGTAGCAGCCGCGCTCCTTGTAGAGCGGCATGTCCTCGTAGCGCGGCCCCGGCGAGTGCCGGGGGTCGTGCCAACCCCGGTCCCATGGCGGGAAGCGTGGCCGGGCCAAGCCGGGCACGAAGTGCTGCCGCCCGGCGTAGGTGATGGTGTCCAGCTCCACCTGCTCCCGCACCGGCCGCCGCTCCACCATCCGGGCCAGCTCCTCCGGCGGCGGCCCACGGGTGGTCCAGGGCGTGCGCGGCAGCGGCCCACGGGGACGGGGCCGCGTCGCACGGGTGAGGATGCTGCGGGTGAGGACGCCGCGGCCCCGCAGCGCCGCCCCCACCCGCCTCAGCGCCATCGGCCCCACCGCCATCCTCCCGCCGCCGCCTCAGCGCCCGCCCGCCGCCATCTTGGCGCGCGCGGCACGGCGGGAGCGCGGCGGGCGGGCTCACGCCCCCCCCCCCCCCGGGTGACTGACGGCGGCGGCGACCAATGGCGAGCAGGCGCCCACGGGGTAAGGGAGGGTCGGCAAATTGCCTGGCGGCGGGTGAAGGGCAGGAGCTATGTTGGTAGGTTAGGGGGTGGGGAAGGTGCCTTCTCTCCTGTGGGGGAGGGGGGGAAAGTTGGGAGACGGGCCCTTGGCGGGCAGGGGCCGTCGGGGCCTGCAGAGCTTCTGTGTGGGGTCGGGCCTGGGCCTGGGCCTGGGCCTGGGCTCCGAGGTGGCACGGGGCCCGAGGGGACGGGGCTGCTCTGGCCCCGGGGCGGCGTGCCCAAGCCCCGGGCACGCACAGTAAGTGCTCAAAACTCCATAAACGCGGCCAGCCCCGAGTCTAGGGTTCCCCGGCCTCACCCGCGGCCTGGTCGGGAGCTCCCCCCTCACAGCCCTCAGAGGAACCTCGGGCACTCGGGTGCCTGGGGGGTACGGAACCGTCGGCTGCTGTGAAAAGCAGGACCACTCGCCTTTTGGTTCCCTCTTCTGCCTCTGTAACGTTAGAATAAGCGGTTTTGTGTTGTGGGGGAGAAGGTTAGTTAATTAATTCACCTTGAAAATGAAGCTCTAAGTGCTAAGTGTTCTCTTCCTCAGCCTCGTCACCCGTGGCTTTATAATTTCCTCTGGACCTCCCTTTGTTTAAATGATACAGATACAAATGCATTGGGAATAGCATTAGGCCAAGTGTTGTGTAAAAATGGCAGAGTCCCTGAGAAGTCAGCATCTTGATTTTGGTTTGAGGAGCGTTCAGTAGGTACAGCTCTGTCTGAACCAAAGGCAGCGAGCGGCAAGGGATAAAAATCACACTGGGTGCTTCTCACCCTGTCCCTACATGTCTGCATTTAAAGCCAGGCTCAAATCTGCTCATAAGCAAAGTGTTTATTCGTTTGCTTGTGAGTTTACCACGTTTGCCTCTAGGCTTTAAACCCCCCCACTTCAGCTCGCTACCCTCCCCCCATTTTAAAGCAGTGCTCCAGCAGGCTGCGGCTTGGCAGTTGGGGTTTATTATCGGTTCTCGTTCACAGAGTTGCAGATTTTTCTGATGTTTCAGCTCTGTGTGACCAGGCTGCTCTTCCTTTGGAAATCACCACGGCAGAACAAGCAGGAATAAGCATGTGCGTGCTGCTGCTGCAGGTAGCTCTGACTAGGCAGCCAGGCTGGGAAGTGGAGCCTGAGGCTGGGCTGGGGTCTACTGCAGGTTCTGGGCTGGTGGCTGCAATGTCTGACATTCCTGCACCGGACAATGCAGAGGCAGTGAGCGCTTGAACAAAAATGGAGCGTTGTAGGCACCAGATCGGCTTGCAGGTTTTTCTGAGTCCCCTGAGATACACATGCAAGATGCTCAAGAGAGATTTCTCAGTCCCTCTCCAAATAATGCTTGGCTGATGAGCACGCGCCGCTCTTCATCCTGCTGTTTTTGATGCAGGGCTTGTGTTTTGCAGACAATGAGTGGAAACGAGGACGACTGGCTGGCTCTCAAACCCCAGGAACCTTCTCCATCCCAGTGCTGCGGCAGCGGCTGCAAACCCTGCATCTATGATGTGTACGAGAAGGAGCTTGCACAATGGGAAAGGGCCAAGGCAAAGAAAGACAAAAGCCTCCTCATGGAAAAAAAGGAGCAGGTCAATTTATCTTCATCACATTCTAGAGCCAGTACTTTGATCGTACTTGTTAGCGTGCAGGCTTGTGGTGATGGGCGAGGGATGCAGCAATAGATTAAAGCAGTGCCTTAAGAGAAGGCTGTAAACGCAATTCCCCAAACTCTGCCTTCACAGCCACCCTCCCCCTTGCCTGCTGTCTCCCTGCTGTAATGTGATTTTCCAAGTGTCGAGTTCGCCCTGGTGTCGCATTACAGTCCTAGGTTTGCAGCTTCTCCTTGCTGGGGGACCCCAGCCAGCCAGAGCCAGCCTCTCTGGAAAGTGGGAATGGGTGAAAGGTACAAAGAACCACAATTTTCTCTGACACTTTACTTGTAGAAGCTCTGTTTTCCCGACCTTTTTAATCTTTTCCTGTTTTTTTAGACTTTGAGGATGAAAAAAGCTGCATTGTGTGCGGTGGAGTAGTTGTCTTCAGCGCCTAATTTTAAGCTTATCGGTGCCCTTTTACGTAAGATTAACTATGCTGTGTCAAGCAAAAATGATCAGCGTTGAAACGGCTAACAGTATTTCCTATTCACAGTGGTCGTCAGTAGGTTTCAAAGTTGCCCCCAAAGCAGCGCTCAGCTCTTTTAGCAGTATTATTTCTGTTTGTTTCCAGACATGAGAAGATGATTGCAGTGAGTCATATGAGGATGACCTTGCTGGAAGGTGCAAAAATGTAATTTAAAAAGGGGGGGCTGGAATGTAAGATCCCAAAGTGCATGCTGCAGAACATGATAATGAATCAGCAGAGAGCTGAAATTTGTGCTGGGCCCTGCATTTAATACACATTCTTTTGGAGTCCTGAGTATCTCCGGCACTAAATTAGCACACACGTTTGCTTCCAAAGAAAAATGAAATAATAAAAGACACCATCTAACCAAGTAATTATTTATTGTTGTTCTTGCAGAGCAATAATTCAGAACTGAATCCAGATACATTTACTGCATTCAACATTAGCTCGGTGGAGCAGCTAACAGAGGACACCTACCAGTACAAATTTGAATTACCGGGAAATAGCAGTCTGCAATTGAGTTTAGGACAACATATCGTGTTAAGGTATTGTTCTCTGTGCTAGTTAAACAGTCTGCATTATGTAACCTAATACATAGGTTTTTGTCAATAGACAAAGGCTTCACACCAGGCAAATCATAATTTCTATACCTCCACAATGACACAGATGAAAGAACTTGTGAGCTCGCTAGCTCTACTGATTTTATGGTAAAAGCCTTTCCAAAGCTGTATTTTTCTTCAGCATTATCCTTGCGTCGGTGGGTCAGAAAGAACTAGGTGTGATTAAGAAAATCCATTTGCAGAAAGAAAGACTCAAAGAATAGATGTTACAACAGATGATTTATTCCAGTGTGTTGGAATGAAGACAATGAACTGCACTTACCCCAGAGCTCAGTATTTTAGGCCCTGTATCTTGGAGTAACCCAGCACCCGCGGTGTTACCCACGACATCCAGGTATTTCCTGACGGATTTCTAACAAAACAACCCTCCTGTGTAGTTTGTTGCTTGCCAGAAAGGGGCCACTTGGGAAAAGTTTATGTCTCTCTCGGCCATCTGTGGTGATCATTGCCAGATAGAAAAACTCATGTTACGATGCCATTGATCTGTATCTGTTGATGTTATTTGTACGTTAGCAGCTGATGTATACAGCTGGCTGGCTGCTGAAAGTACATGCTTCTCCCTTCAGCCATCTCTCATAATGCAGCAGAGGAAAAGGTTCGGTCACTTCAATCAATTACCGTAGTCAGTGGTAAAGAGCAGGGTGGATATATTCTGTGGAAAGAGAAGACTAACAGGAAAATACAGTGTACATTGACAAGACCTCAGGTCAAGGCTGTGCCCTAGCTTTCATTCTTTAATTACCAGATGCCGTCCGAACACAGAAAGGAAAGTAGACCCCAGCCCAAAAGGGATAGAAAACTTAACCATGAAAGCATTTTGTCTCCCCTTTGCCACTCTTGCATGTTCGGCTGTTTCTCACAGAATGGCTCAAACATCCTTCCAGGGGTGCGTCCAAGAGCTGAATGTGTAGTACAGCTGGGGCCGCCACCGGAAAAACAAAAGGTGCATTTAGCCATTATGTTCCCCCTGGATTTTTACCTTTGGAAGGGAAATGTTTTGCATCTGTGCAGAGACCGGGCCACTGGCAAGAGGACCTGCTGCCTCCCTCGTCTCCCCAGAGAACTGCAGAAGTTTGGTAATGCTGGTCAATGACCCAAGTCACAGTGGGTTCCTCTATTTCTCTCCTCAGAGGAGTGGTGAATGGGTTGGAGGTCCAGCGAGCCTATACTCCGATTAGCCCAGGGAATGCAGAAGGGTACTTTGAAGTTTTAATGAAAGTAAGTAAGCCTGTGCAATATGGATTAGAGTCTCTGGTGCTGGGGACTATGTTTTCTTTAGGAACCAAGCTGTCCGTGCTTCAAGTGAGACTCTCAAACCCCTCATGGACTGTTTCCGTGTTGTTTTGAAGCAGTTGTGCTTTGCTGATAAAAATTGCAGTTTTTTCCCACAAAACTGAAAGCAGAGAAAGGTGACACACAAACAAGTGCTTTGCAGCATACGCCCTGGTAAGCGCTTGGGAGAGCCTCTCGGGAGCCCTGCGGTCACCGGTGTGGAAAGAGCCCATTCTGCTTCCCCGATTTCATTTTGCCTTTTCAGTCTGTCTTTGAAATCGCACCCAGTTGAACCACCGATTTTGGGAAGTCTTTTCCCAGCTGTTATCCTTCCCCTCTGTATTTTGCTTTAAGAACGCTCCTCAGAAAAAAAATTAATTTTGTTCAAAAGTGTAGGCAGACAGTAGGCAGCTGTTTCTGGTTTGCAGGCAGGGCTCTGGAGCTGTCTGCAGTCTGAGAGGGTCCCTGTGGCCCAGGGGGCAGAGAGGTGGCCCACGGGCACACGCTACACCTATTGGGGTGGCAGAGATCCATTTTGGACAAGTGTCCTGGCCTTTCTGGAGGCCACCACAAAATGCTGGTTAAGTTCAGAAGGATTTTATAGGAGAACTTGGCTGGAAATTTGTCTGAATAAAGTCTGCAGGGCCCTCATAAATGATGACTTTGCGTCGAGAATATCGAATTGAAGAAGATTTTTCTGATACTGCATTTGTATGTCTCTAGTGATTCCTCGGGGCAGACGCAGACTTCAGTATAGGTGTGAAATTCAGACTGTTGGCTGTCCCAGGTGGCTTACAGGGAGTGACCACTTGTCCTCTGCCTGTCTTCCAGGATTTCACATCTGGGGATTTATTATGCGTTGTATGTTCTAATACAAACCCTGTTCTTTAGAAAAGCGTACAGCTTCTATAGGACACCTGTGGGAGGGTCATTTCACCATTCTTGTGGCAATTGGTGTGTGGTGGGGGAGAAAAGTGTTGCATTAATAGGATACGTTCACAGGATGACTGTGAAATTTCATGTATACTTGGTTATTACTCACAGGTTTTGCATTTCAATAATAATAGTAATGATTGTAATGATACCTTTCCTTTATATAGAACCTTTCATCCCGAAGGGAGCTATAGTTATTCTCTGGCAGTGACAAAAGAGGTTGGTAACACCCAGTGTAAAGCAGCCATTTTTATAACTCACTCTGTAGGTTGTGGTATATTTCACACTATTCAGGCAATTTTGGAAAGTACTATATTATTATTATTACTATGCAATCCAAGCACTGTTCAAACCCTTCTGTCTCCTGTTATTATAGCATTGCATTTGTGATACTACAGTTAAGAGTGAGGGAGTGGCCATTTACGGAGCATAACCCTCTTTTTGAATGATTTTATAATGTTAGGGTTTCTCTCCATGTAAAACTGGGTGTAAAAGTTTTCCCCCAGGAGATAATTCTTTTTTTCTTTTTATTTAGAAAATTTCATTTTAAACCCACTCAGTCATTTCTCACTTCAATTTTTGGAAATAATTTTGGTGAAAGAGGGATTGTTTTAGTTTCCATTACCCTGGTCCATAGGGAATAGGCAGTAAGTGGGGCTGACTTTTCTGCTCTTGCCTTGGGTTTCCGCATATATTTGAAGAAAGTAGGTATAAAATACTGTTCCTTTGATGCAACTGCACACTCTTTGTGTGAGACATAGTACATGCCCAGAACCCTCTCAATGTAAAACATTTCTGACAGTAACTCGGAGCCTGGATGTGTGTGTGTATGTCGTGCATTTACCTTTTGAATGTAACAGTTGGTGCTAATAGTTCTTGATACTTCAGGTATCTTGTTTAAGTGAGGTTGTTAGGAGGGGAGGAGCATCTGTGTTCTTTATTAGCTAATACTGCTTGCAGGCACACGCTCACTCACTCACTTTTTCTTAGCTTCTTTGTGGTTCACTGGTTTTGTTTGTCTGCAGTGCAGCTTGGTGGCCAGCCAAGGCACTGGGGTGTGGGGCTGGGCTTCTGTCCAACGTGCGTGCAGAAAATACCCCCAAATACACTTCTTTCATATGGGCTGGAGTCTTTGAAGGCTTATATCACATCTTATCTTTTGACCTCTGGTTGTGTTGCTCTTCCTCAGGCTATCACTGGCATCGCCTCTGTGCGAGACCAGTTGTCTGCCCCAGCTGTTGAGTTTATCTGCTCTTGCTGTTTGGACCAGCCCTTGTTCTCTGGCCAGATCCTATAGACTGTGGCCGTTCTGTGCATGTTTGTTCTCATTAACCGTAAAGTGGTCATACATATAGGACATACATATCTATATAGCACATAGCTACAAGGCTGCTTGGATGAGCCCTTCATTTTCCAGCCTCTCCTTGCTTCTGTGTTTCTGACCTCCTGAGCAAGGTTAGAATTCCTCCAGGCAAGAGCCTAGATAATATTGTTTGTGCCTGCTAGAAGTAAGGCAGATTTTACTAATGTTTTTCTTCTGTGAGGCCCAAATTAACATAATTTTTTGAAAATGTGAAGGCATCTCTTGGCATCCAGATGATCTGTTCTGAAAACAAGAGTTTTATAAATGAGTTAACCTGACTTTGGGTCATTAATTGTATCAACACAGCATCTGAGAGAATGAAATAAAGCAAGAGCTATGCATTGTTTATATAACTATCGGTACCCAGAGGGCATTTGCAGACCCCACACCCTGAGATTTGGAGAACGCTTGAAGGCTTGGACTGTGTTTTGCATTCAAGACACTCTTCTCTGTGTGCTTTGTAAGCAAGAACTCTGATAAGCTTTTTCCCGTTTTGGAAATTCGGACTGCATGAGAGTGGGTTGTGTTTACATTACAGCGAAGCTGGAATGGATCCAATATGATTTAATTTAAATGTCTTTGTTTTGGGTATAACTTTGAGTTATTTTTCAAATAGAATGATCTTTCTTTCTTTTTAAATGCATGAAATGTTTTTTTGTCCCCTTCTTGTTTAAATGTAGATAACTTTATAATTGACTTTAAGCTGGGAAACTTTCCAACAGAGTATAATTATTCTTTTCTTTTGTGCAATGTTTTTTATTAGTGCTATGAAGCCGGGCTAATGTCACAATACATAAAAACGTGGAAAAAAGGAGACATGGTCTTTTGGCGTGGGCCATTTGGAGGGTTCCCATATCGACCTAATAAGGTTAGTTCCCTAAGAGACATCGGATGTTTCAGCTTGTGGCAGCTAGCTTTGTTTAATACTCCGAAGGGAAGACATCAATTTGATTACTGTTTTCCTGATTATTTTAGGGACCTCCTGGATTACTGTACAGTGCTGCAGCATTAGCAGTCAATTGGAGAAAGTACACCTTATTGAACTGCAGAATATTTAAGAAGGAAGAGGAGAGGGAGGTGGATGGGAGACTGGAAAATATTAGCAAGGCTCTGTGTTCATCACTTGCAATAAAAGTTCCTGATGTGTTTAACAAAAGGAACTTATTTTGCACCAGCAATGAGTGTGGATTGTTGCCTTGTTTGAACCACATTGCTGTTTTGTGACTGAGCACGAGCGAAGGAGAGGTGTTGATCTTTTTCTCTCTTGGGTATTCCCTGAACTGCAGCAGCTCCAGTGAGGTGTCACGTCACCCAGCCACTCTGCAAATGTTGATCCCACCTGCTGATAGCAGGCTCCCTGCAAAGAAAGGCAGATCCAGTTTCAGGGGAAGGGTTCTCACACGTACTAGTTCGATTACTTAATTCTGACCTTTCAAATGAGGAGCAAAATTGAAACACTGGTCATTAAGATACCAAAGCCTTGTTCCCCACCCCCAACAACAATGACAACAAAAATAAGGCTGTAAAATCCCAGTGGCCAAGCTCCATGCAAACCAATTGTGTTCTGCTTCCTGAAATACTCTCCCTGCTGTTTTAGGCTACTGTTCCCTTCTCATCTTAAAAGTGTCCAGATAATCATTTGGGACAGAACGTGGCGGTCATGCCTAGAAGTGGCTGCGTTCAGGGGCTGTCTGGGTGATCTGTGTACATGCAGTTTGCAAAGCACCTGAGCAATCATTAAAACAACTTGCTGTAGAAGAACAGTTTATTATTTATTAATTATAACAAAGTTTCCTAGTAAAATTTTCTTTTATCTCTCCTTGCTGCCAGTAGAATAGGATTCAGATTCGGGCAGATCAGATCCATTCACAGTAAACTGCCAAGTCAGAGCAGAGCACAAGCAGCCTCTGGGCTTAATAGGGGCTTAAGTCCTGCTTCTGGCATTGGCACACTGGCTGGCAGCTGCGGAAGGTGCTGGGAACCTTCTGTCCTCCTACGCACAGCACCTCACTGCCTGGACATCCCTATTGCGAGTAGAGTGAGTGTCCCCCCCTTGCAGGTGGGGAGCACTGGGAGCTGGTGGTAGCTCTTTGAGAAAAGTGAGATAATGTACCAGGAAGATACGTGGATCAGGATGGAGAAGAAACCGTTTCCTCCAGAGAACATTCAGGATTGTAGTTTGCAGCATCCGAGATAAACACGGGGAGCACTTCCAGTGGGAAAACAACACGCAGTGGGTCAGCGAAGTGTACTGCAGAATTGGAACTGAAATATAAATTAATTGAAATCAAGGCTAAAGTCGGGATAAATTACTGTATTTAGGTAAAATCCAGCTTCGTTAGATTTGGTGTGTAAACCCTGGAAGTGCTATCTGTAACCCTTTGCAGAAAAATACATCCTGAGATTTGAATTTACCAGTTCATGACCTTCTGATGTGTTTTCTCTCAAGGGACCCTCTACCAGTGTGGCAGCAAGGAGCAACTGACCATGAGCTTGTCCGTTTGCAGTCACCACAGCTCATTCAAAATTCTCTGTTTTGTTGTCAGTATGGAGAACTCCTCATGCTGGCATCTGGTACCGGCCTTGCACCGATGCTTCCCATCCTCCAGTCCATAACAGATGATGAAGAGGATGAAACCTTTGTAACTCTTGTTGGCTGCTTCCGTACCTTTGACAAAATTTATTTGAAACCTCTTCTGCAGGATCTGGCTCGATATTGGAACGTCAGAATATTTTACGTCCTAAGCCAGGTAAATAACTGGATATGAAGCGTATTCGTGTGAGGGTTCTGTGTGCTGGATGAGCCTCTGCCTCCTCTGCTTTTCCACGAGCATGATCTTAATTCTTTCCCAGTCATTGAGGCTATTTTGTGATCCAGGAGGTGCTGTTCTTAAATCTGCTACATATTCTCACGCTGTTACCAGTCTGGAGAATTTCAGGGAAGTGACCATCACTGCTTGTCCCTCTTTACCTCCTTGGTAGCAGTTCTGTTGGGATGAGCCCCCTGATTCATAGTCACTGTTGATTATTCCCCCCGACTTCAGACTGTTGTTGCTGCACCTAAACATTTGTGCAAAGAAAACTTGACTCTGGGAGACTCACAGCAAATAAACTATTTCTTCTTTCCTAATACCAGTTCCTTAATCTGTCCTTATCCTGCATTCATTGCTCATGGCTAGAGCTCTCTTCTTCTAGTACGTTAGCACCAACTTCCCAGCAATTATTTTTCCCAGCTGACCCATTTTTAAAGTTCTTAAAGTTGTTTCCCCCTCTCTAAAATTATTTTTTCTGCCAAATCCATGGGATAAGGGCATACCTCTCAGTGGTCTTACATTTTGCGCAGTCTTTTTCATTTCCATTTGGTCCCAAAGTTGCCTGTGTTCTGCGTGGATTTGGTAGTTGAAAATTATTTCTCTCAGAAATGAGGATTCATTGCAGGGAGGATATAGAAGGAATTATTTATGCTAAGGGAATGAATCCCGTTGCATTTTTAGTTTCTCAGATGAATCATTTTTTGTATCTCTCATAGCGGATCTGCCTCATACATTATGTTCTACATATGGCCTCGGCAAGCTGAGATTGGGTATAGGGAAAAGGCCTTGTGACTTAGGCACCCCCTCAGCTGCCTACAGAGTAGGAGCATAACCAGTAATTGTCTGTGGTGACATGGCTTAAATACCCTTTTCAGGACAGTGCGGTCTTGCGACCGTGAGGAGGTCTTGAAATTCAATCAGTGAAGGGCAAGAAACCCACCTGACCCCTGTCAGCACTGTCTGTCCTGCACGTACGTCTCTCCCTTTCTTCTCTTCCCTTAGCAGGTTTGCTGTCGTCCCACACTGACTCGTGCATCCTCCCTTTTAGGATTATATATCCGTCCGTCTCAGTATTTCACTCTGCTGCCTGTCACCACCACATCTGAGCACCTTCTGCTTCTAATTAATAGCAGTAAGGGAGTCCCCACTGGATCTAACGCCATGGGATTTAACGTTTCTCGTGGGATCAGAGCTGTGTTTGGAGCAGGACTGGCATCTTTCAGTTTTGGTCAAGGGAGATGGGACTGAAAGAGACTTGGGAATGGGAGAGGCAATAGAGAGGAATAGACTTGTGACTTAGGACTTGGGAATAGAAAAGGCGCTCTGGGAAGTGGTTCTCAAAGGAGAAGGTTCTGCAGTGTTTATCAGTGACAGTTACACGCTGGTTTTGTTCAGTCCCCTCTGAGTGAGTGAATGGCCAGGTCCCATGGCAGGGAAAGATTTGATCTGGGCTTTGGAAGAGGAATGCAGCTCTCGGGAAGGGTCAGTTCTACCCAGATGGAGTCACAAGGGTGAAAAACGTCCTGTGCAGTCCTCTGAGGGGAGGAGGGAGATTCAGCTGTAAGCAGTCAGTAGTCCTTTTTAACATGTCACACTGAAAACCTTTTGCCTTTTCAGGAAACTTCACTGGAAAAACTTCCTTGGAGCTATCAGGAAAACACATACATTGGTCGTCTCGCTGAAGACCTGATGAAGATGATAATAAATTCCTGTCGAAGAAAGCCATTTGTATTGATCTGCGGCTCTTCTGCATTCAATGAAGATATGAATAGATACTTGAAAGCTGCAGGAATCGAAGAAAATTCCTGTTTTGTCTTTTAGCAGAATATTCCTGACCCGAGGAACCTTAGGCGGAGCCGTGGACGTCATTGTTTCTCTGCAGACATTACTCAAAATTGGTCATCTCGATAGACTGAGTTCCTTGTGCATAGACTTTCGTAGGCCTTTGGATCAAATATTTGTCTCCAGTATGATTCTCACTCTTGAGAATGTTTTAATGAACAGGTGCCGTTCCAGAGTGGCTGCCATGTGATGAGCCACCCACACCTCAGGGAACAGCATGGTAATTTTAATGGAAGTCTTCACGTGCAATTTTAAGAGACAGCTCTTAAAAGCATCCTAGCGTTATTAAAAAAGCATCCAAGTACACAGCTGTGTTTTAATATGAAGACCAGTGACTTGCTGTGCAATCCGTGTTAGTCTGCAGTGGTATCGTGTCCTGTTAGGTGTCCTGAGGAGAGACTTCATCCTGAGGGAGAAGACTGCCCAGCCGAAGGAACAGCAGAACATTCTGGATTCTGTGGGGTTCATTTTGGTTGTGTCATTATCTTGCTGGGGGTGCCAGGCAAGTCACTTCAACCTCTCTGTGCCTCAGTTGCCCCGTTGTACACTAATACAGAGAAGGCAGCACTGATCTTCGCTGAAAAGAGCCTTTCCAACCCTATAATGGAAAAAGCTATACATAAGGATGCCCAGCAAGGACTTATGCGGGCCGCCCTGCCCTAGTGCAGCCTGCATTGCCTACCCTGGCCCTTGGCCCTTGAAATGCTGCCGGGGGAGAGGAAGAGCAGAGCATGTCCTAAAATTCTGTGTGAGAAAGCATCTGGGAATCTAGCTGCTCTCGGGGAGGATGGTTGGTTGCTTTCCGTGTCCCCTAAGTGTTGTGTAATAGCCCTGGTTCATTCAATTGAACCTCTTTTCAAATAAACAGCTGTTTCTTTTTGTCACAGGTGCCCAAGGGGTGCCCCAGGCGTACAAGAACACTGCCTGAGGAGCTGAAGTGTTGCTGGGGTTCTCTCTCCCATGGGGCAGGGGAGAGAGCCAAGGCCCTACCCCAGGGATGGCAGCCCTGCAGCTGCCCTGGCAGAGCACCCAGCCCGGGCACCCCAGCGCCTTCCTCCTCTTTCAGTCCAAGATGCTGCTGCCTTTCCTCTGAGACACCCGCTGTCCGCTCGTTAACCTTCTGGGACCACTGTGTTTACTAACTGCACCTGGAAATACAGACTTTCTGCACGCCTTTGTGTTTTTTCTGTTCATTCCCAGTTTATCCTGTGTTGGGGTTTCCCAGGCTGTGACAGATGACGTTGCGTTATCATTCCTGTCTCTTTTTTACATGTATCAAATAGTACACCTTACACAAAGGAGATGGAGTTTGAGTTACTCAAAACAAGGAGCGTGCACTGAAATGATGGTGCTGATTCACATGTTGGGAGGAAGCGCAGCTTCCCCTCGCATTGGTGAGGTTTGTCTCCAGTTACCAGCCGCCTGGAATTAATCCAGTGTAGCTGCAGCTTTTATCTTAACTTCCATCAGAGCAGGGGCTGACAAGAAAGCCATCTTCGTAACCCAAAACAGGTTTCTGTCTTTTAATGCAGAGAGATCCAGGGAAGTTGTCCATCGTAGGTCCAAGGCAAGCTCTCAGCTCCCACCCAAACCCTGCTTCATCCACGGTAAGCCACTGTGTAGTAGAGGTTCTGCACGGCGTGGGGGTGAGAAAATCAGGAGTTGCTTTCTCTGGTTGCTCTCCCTACTTTGCCTCTAGTTAGCAGAAAGTATTTTCCTCGAGTATTACGTACTCTGAAAACCGTACTTATATACTGCTTGCTTTAAATATTCTGCCTTTCTGAGATTTTGCTAAAAATCCACCCAGCCTTTTTTGCAAAGGCCTGAAGTAAAACTTCACGCTGGCGTCGGAGAAGCGACGACTTTCCGCGCGAAAGCCAGGGCTGTTCCTTTAAACACAACCCCAATATGTCTGGGTATTTCAGCACATATGGGCCCCCGTGGTTAAACCTTACCCAGCTGGTCCGGCAATTCTGCCGCGAAGCCTCTCGTCTTTGTTCGTGGCTGCAAGGGAGGGTGGTGAGAGACGGAGCAAGCTGTGAGTGCTGCGGGTTGCAATCCCGCGAAGGCAGACTGCGGGCAGAGCGGGAGGAGGTGACACATGCCGAGCCAGCAGCCCCGCTCGCCACGCCGGAGGGGACAAGGGGGTCTTGGTGAGACATTCTCCATGGGGGAGACGATGTCCATGGACGTAAGAACTTGAAGGGGCTTTTAAACCGCCCCTGGGCACTTTGTTCTCTATTTTCTGCCCTTCTCTCCCTTCCCCCTCCCGCATTTTGTCATTTCTCAGGCTGGCTCTCAGACCAGTCCCCTCATCCCAACCCATCCCCTGCGGGGACAGCCCCTTTCAGAGGCTTGCGTGGCACTCCTGCAAAGGCAGGGACGTGGGATGGAAAGGCTTTTGGGCAGGATTATCCCTGCTGAGGGAAGAGGAAAGGTTTCCTTCCCTCTGGAGGCCCGGGAACTATCCCACGGTGGCAGTCTCATAGGGAAGTGGTGGCGATGCTGTGGATTATCGAGGGATCTGTGGAGCTGGAGGTGGCCGCTGCCAGGCCAGGGCAGGGACTTGGACCCTGCCTCTCTGCCGGGTCGGGGGGGTGCTGGCAAGATGCTCCGGGAAGCCCCCACCGCCCCTGCAGCGCTGTACCGGGGAGAGGGGCTTCGCTTCGCTTCCATTCTTCTTCCTCATGTGCTGCCTAAGTACCTTCTTAATTTCATCTCATTATTTCCTGCCTAAATAATTCCTGTTTCTCCTGGGGACCGTATTTAAACCTTTGATCTTCTCTGAAGTCTCACAGTCCTGATCACGTCCTTTCTATTTAAATGAATCAAATGCCTTTTTAACTCATGATTTATAAATCTGCCCGCAGAGGAATAGAGGCAGCCCCGATACGGCACACCTCGAGATCACCCGCCGTGTCTCTGGCCGGAGACGGAGCACCCTGGGCTGATCCAAAAGAACTCCGGCCATTGCTCCACGTGGAAGGACCTGCCTGGCTCCTCTGCCCGCTCCCCGCCGGCTCAGGCCCAGCAGGAATGGCCGGCCCTGGGTCAGGCGAGGGTGAGTGTGCCGGCGGCTGATGGATGCTGTCTCCCGGGAGCGGGGCACAGCTGCTGCGCTGCACGGCCCCAGCCCCCCTGGTCCTGGGGGTATCACTGATGTACAGCATGAAGCGGGATCGCAGAGCGCAGCCGGAGGGATGGAGAAGAGTGGACGCGGAGGTGCCGGTGTCCCAGACACTGGCTCTGTGCTGGGATGTCCCTCGGCTCCATGCTGGGATGTCCCTCAGTGCTGAGGCCAGTGGTGGAATGGCTGTAGGACAGTGGGTGTTGCTGGAGATGAATCAGTGAGGATGAACATGTTGCTCCATCATGCAGCGATGGAGAAGCCGGGAGCATGTTGTCCCTGAGCCCGTGGGATCGTGGCCGAGAGGGCTGAGCGCTCCCGGCTGAGCCAGGCTGTGGCATGGAGGGAGCCAGGCTGTGGAGCCAGACCTCTCCTGCCTCTTTGCTGGGGGTGCTGATCCCCCGTGCGTTGTACAAGGCATGGGGTCAGACCTCCTCTACCAGCCCGTTAGAGAAGCGGCTAATTAAGCTCTGCAGAGTCCCTGGGAGGTCGGTAGGAGATGTGCCAGCATCACAGCCATCTCCCACAGCCTGCACTGGAGCAGGAGCTTTGCGCTGCTCCCCGGGACAGGGAGGGCTGCTTTGTTGGATGTGCGCTTACTCCTGGCGCTCATGGGGTGGCACAGTGCCCGACGCTCCAGGACAGACACCCTGATGTCCCCCGCCTCAGGACAGAGGGTTCCTGGCTGGGATGTCCCAATGCTCCCACCCCTCGGCATGGCTCCAGGGAGGCCGGGCAGCGGGGAGAGGGCCTGTACAAATATTGTTGTTATTACCCATAAATATATGCTGGCACTTAACGACCTTGGCATGGAGCATTTCCTGGGGATTAATGACCAGTTGGTGTTAATGGTCCTTAGCTGCACCTCGGGCTGTCAGCTCCTCCCAGCCCATCATTAATCCACAGGAAATGTCTCAGGCATCGATCCTCATTGCTTAATTAATAAATGCAACTTGTCTCCCTGCCTGAGATTTACAGATGCTGGCTGCTGCTTGCCCCCCTGCTTTGAAGGTGACTTTTTCCGCACGGGTCCCTCGCGCCGGGAGGCCCCCGTGGGTGTTTGTTTCCTGGCATTCATCTGGGTGTGGGCCATGGCAGCGAGAAAGTCTTTTCTCTCCTGGGCAGGAGGGAAGGAGCTGAAACACCTCTGGGTTTGGGGATTTCTCCAGCTAATGTGGCACAGCAGGAGGAGCGCGTCTTCCCCACCGAAAGCAAAGGCTTGATTACCTTCAGCCGATCCAAGAGCCTGGGTGAGAAGGAGCGTGAGCCGGCATAGACGAACATGGTAATTCCCCAAGGCCTTAGCAGGTTCTATAATAATCGATGTTTTTTTGCCCGGGAGTCACAATTCATCTCTAATCTTCCTCGGGGGAGGTGGGATTTGCTATCTTTAGTGCTCGCGACTGCCGCTTTCCCGGGCTGAGCATCCCGCTGAGCCCGGGCACTGGCTGCAGGGATGCTGACCCCGCAGCCGACGTGGAGATGCGGCTGCGTTTAAATCCCGTTCCCCGTTTCCCTAGCCTTTACCACCGCTTGGCTTTTGTGCAGTGGGTGCCGCAGTATAAATCACGTTAATTCCTGAGGTGCTTTTCCTCGGTAAGTCTGAAATTCCCATTTTGGTTCGCTGGCTTGCCGGGTGAACTAAATTATTTTCATAGCCCCTTAAGGGCATATTGTCAGCCCAGACTTACTGCCATTATACACCATATCTGAAACATTAATATCTCTTATAAATATAGTGTATTGACAAGGTATCTGGTATAGTGTAAATCCTTGGGACATTTGATCCAGATCATTAAAACTGAGTGAAGGAAGGGAGGAATAGATCAAGTTACCTTGCCGCTCTTAATTCAAACAAGCAATGAATTATTCATTCTGCTATTAATTCTACAGCCCTCCCGCTTTTTATTTATTTCTCTCTGTGTTTATTTTTTTTTTCCCCCCTCCCGGATAGACAGCTCCGAAAGGATGCTGGGGCGCCGGTGAGGGGAGGTTTGCCTGCCGGAGGATGGGGTGCGCGGGGGCGGGCTGCCTGGCAGCGCTGGCAGTGCTCTGCGGGGCTCTCGGGGATGCTCCCAGCAGAGGTAAGAGCCCCATCCCAGCTCCCAGTGGGGACCCCGGGGAGGAGAGGGCTGTTTGTGGGTGTCACAGCGGCTCTGGGGTGCGAGCCGGTCCCAGCTCTCAGCCCGGGGAGGGAGAGCGGCTCAGGCCAGGGGATGCCCGGCTTGGCCTGGGGAAAGGAGCTGGGATCTGCCGTCGCCGTGCACAGCAGCGAGCACGGGATGCTGCTCCGTGCTTGATTTTCTGCTGATTTTACTGCATATTGCAGGTAGGGGTTGTCCTGTGGTGGTGTCCAGGTGCTTTGCTAGTGCCTTTGTTAACTTCTAGAGTTGCACATGCCTATATAAATATATATACATATATATACATATACACACACACATATACGTGAATGTATGTGTGTATATATACACATACACGTATATATGTGAATGTATGTATGTGTATGTATATGTACGTATGTGTATTACATGTGTATGTATGTATGTGTGTTACATACACATGCAATAAACCCCCCACCTTACCTGGATAAAACACCCCCAGGACACAAGGCAGGGTTAGCAGACAACACGGTAATTTGGGGGGCAGGGTGGGCCAGGTCAGCCGGCTAATTAAGCTAACGAGCCATACCCCTCCCCAAAAGTGGCAGGGCCTTTCTTACAAAAGGGCTGCATCAGAAATCAAAACCCATCCCGTTCCGGGGGTGGGCGCTCCCCCCTGCCTGCACCCACCTGGGCTCCCCGGGGCACCCTGGGTCTCCCAGCCCTTAGTCCACCAGTCTGCTTGCCCCGTGGTTACTCGCCTCCTCTTGGATATTTACTCCAATAACGTTATTCCTTTAGTACCAGCCCCATATTACTTTCTTGCCTATCCCCAGTAATTACCGAGGTGGTTTTAGATCTGGCCAGCTTTGCCTCTTATGCAAATAAACACATGTACACACACATCCCCCCCTTATCCGTTTGCCATGGTGCTGCACCACGAGCATCCGCAGGACCTCCCCCCCCCTTGCCAGGAGGTCACCGCCCCAGCGAGACTGATGAAAAGCGACGCGCGCTGGCTGACTATTGATTCCCCATATACTTGGCCCAGATTGATGGCAGCGAGCACCCAAGCCTTGCTTGGGAACACACACGTGTGTCCCCCCGAGGCCACACAGGGTCTGCGTCCCTCCCAGACGTGATGTATGTGCCCGCTACATCAGCCTCTTCACCCCAACCCTCATCAGACCCAGGGGCAGGTGGCAGCCGCCCCCCCTCTCCTCCAACTTATTTTATAATAACCATGTCTCAGTATAAAGATTTCATTAGAAAATCGATCCCTACATGCATAACTCATTGTTAAGCGCATCGAGCCCTTCACCCCGATTTCTCCTGGCTACAATTCACTGATATCACCGTTATATGGAGGGAATATCGTCAGCAGGAGGCAAAAAGCCGAAGGGCTGGGAAGCTGGGGCACCGGCAAACCTGGAACCACTGTGCCTTTAAAACTCACTCCCTTACTCATGGTGGTGGGATGGAGCCGGCGCCGTGCACCCCATCTCCATCCCTTTGGGCTTCCCCTGGAAAGGGGATGTCACGTTCACCTCTGTCTCCCCCAGGCATCAAATGCGGGGGGGTGCTCTCAGCACCTTCCGGCAATTTCTCCAGCCCCAACTTCCCGGGGCCGTACCCCTACGAGACAGAGTGCACATGGCTCATCGTGGTGGCCGAGGGCTCCTCTGTCCTGCTCTCCTTCAGCCACTTCGAGCTGGAGTACCACGCCGCCTGCGCCTACGACTACCTCCAGGTCTACAACGGGGCTGCCCGGGACCAGGGCAACCTCCTGGGCACCTTCTGTGGCCACAGCCCCCCGCCACCCTTCTCCTCCGCCTGGCACGTCATGGCCGTCGTCTTCCGCTCCGACCGCCACGTGGCCAAGCGTGGCTTCGCTGCTGCCTACCGGAAAGGTAGTGGGGAGGGATGGCGGTGGCAGAGCATCCATCTATCTGTCCTGCTCCACCATCCTCATCACCCGTGCCTCTCTGCAGATGCCTGCGGCGGGCAGCTGACGGGGCTGTCCGGGGAGATCACCAGCCCCCGCTATCCCGAGAGCTACCCCAACGATGCCGAGTGCCGCTGGAGCATCGGGGGGACTGGCAGTGGTGGCCCCCTCACCCTGGTGTTCGCCGACTTCCAGGTGGAGGGTGGCGAGGGCTGCGGCTTCGACTACGTGGCCCTTTTTGATGGCCCTACCGCCGCCGCCCCCCGCCTGGGACGCTACTGTGGCAGTGCCCGCCCACCCCGCACCGTCTCTTCCACCCCGTACCTCCTCGTCCTCTTCAAGTCAGACTTCAACATCGGCGGCAGGGGCTTCAAGGCCCATTTCTACTCGGGTGCGAGGTCTCGAGGTGGTGGGAAGGGTGTGAGGACGGGTCCCCAAGGTGGTTGTGGGGATGCTCTCCCTCCCATGGCAGCAAGAGGAGATGATAGTGGAGGGGAGCCCTTTGGGGAGAGCTCATGAGATGATGGTGTGAAGTGTAATCAGCCACACAACACAAATGGCTTGGTTGTGTCTCCTCCAGGCCCTAGGTTGTCTTTCTCTTGCGCAAGAGCTGCCCTTCGCCCTTGCTCATGCCATTCCCCGGGGATACAGGTTTTCCCTGTCAGCAGTTGTAGGACTTTGGCCACCTTGGGTGTCGCCATCTCCCAAAACTGAAGGGTGTCCATCGGCCAAACTCAAGGCTGGGGAACAGTGAGGTGGAGGGCAGAGCATGCTTTAGCAATAAAACAAGCGATTGCTCAGCCACCAGCTTGTCTGCACCCAGGGGGCTTCAGATTTGCTTTCATTTTTTCCTTTCCTCTTTTTTCCTGAGCAGGCGAGTGCCAGGAGGTGTTCACCACCGTCAAAGGGAATTTTTCCAGCCCTTGGTACCCCAGCTTTTACCCCAACAACCTCAAGTGCCAGTGGAGCATCCAGCTGCCCCCAGGCTACCAGGTCAAGGTCTTCTTCTTGGACATGGAGCTGGAGGGCCGGAGCAGCCTGACGGGTGGCTGTGACTATGACCATCTGGCCGCCTTTGATGGTGGCACCGAGAACGGGTCCCTGCTGGGGCGGTGGTGCGGGCGGGAGAACCCGTCACCCGTCACCTCCCGTAGCAACCAGCTGCTGCTGGTCCTCCACACCGACCGCAACACAGCCAAGAGGGGCTTCTCCATCGCCTACGTGGGAGGTAAGGTCTCACTTGGGTGTTCGTCAATGCTTTATTTCCACTGGGACATGCCATATGATTTCCAGAAGGACTGTGCGGTGAAGATACCCATCTGCAGGAGCAGAGCACCTGGCTCTTTAGGGATGGGGTGGAGAAGACATGGTGAGTGAACTCCAGCTCTCCCAGAGTGCGAGACACACACGCTCCATGTCATGTTTAGTATTCAGGACATGCTTTCCAGCTTCTCCTCCCCACGTCTCTGCCATGCTGCTTCTCCTCGCTCAGAGCGTGAAGGTGAGAAAACCCAGGGGTTTTGAGAGGACCAAAGCCCCAGGGGAGGTGACCAGCTCAAGCATCAAGATTCCCAGGATGTTTCGGCCCTGCTGACACATGGCTGAGCAGGCAGACATAAACCATCTCCTCTCCTCCACCAGCACTGGGAAGGTCAGGACCCCTGGGCACAGCATTCCCAAATCTGCCCAGCCAATCCTGCCCAGGATCTCCCCGTTGCTGGCATGCCCTGTGTCCCAGCCGGTGCATCCACAGCCGGTGGGGGTGGGAGGAGCAGCGTGCAACCTTCCTCATGTGTTTGCCAACCTTTGCACCTCAAAAGTCGGTGAATTTATGGCGTTCGTTGTATTTCAAGATAATTACGTCTGAGCTGACCTGGGCGTCAGGGATGATTGAGGCAGGGGCAGCCTCGCTGGCGGGCTGGAGGCGGAGCAGGGATGCTGGACCGGCGGCACAGGAGCTGGGGGATGGCTGGCCCCGGATTTACGAGCTTTTATCCCTCAGCAGCAAAATTGTTCTTCGTTTCCAGTGTAGCAGAAAGGATTTGGGGGTATGTGGCTCTAGGAGTAAGAGACAGGATGGAGTTTTGTCCTGAGCCTCTGCAGCCTCTGGAGGCAGAGAGGTCATACTGGACATCTAGTAGGGCTTTAGTGTGTACGGCAGGTCTGTCCCTGTCCTTGTCCTGCTTATTACTTACTGTTTTACAGCAGGGTGCAGGGAGAGAAGTCTTGGCCTCGCTGTGTCTGGTCATGGAGAAACCACATTCCCGACGGAGGAGCTTGCAGACAGACAGATGGGATGCTAGCTGAAGAGCGGGGGAAAGCCCTGTGGTGGAGAGGGACGTGACTTCTCCTGGCTGCCCGAGGCTCCTGCATCCCCCGCTACACGCTGCCAGATGCGTGTTGGGGGAGGACAAAAGCTTGGATACGAAACCGAGCCCTTCTCCATAAAGCTAAGGCCGCAGCTACGTTTGCCCAGTGATTCGGGCATCTGCTGGCAATTAGCTGCCAGCCCGGCACACCCAGCCACCCGCGCCCTGCAGGAGAGGGGCTGCTCTCATCGGCAAGCACCGGACTCTCCGGCTTCCTTGGGAGCCCTTGGCAACGGGGCACCTCAGCCTCCGCAGCCACAGCCCTTCAGCCATGCAGATAGTTTTCTTTCGGGCCCATGAAAGGGCGTGACTTTGGTGGGGCGCATGAGATTTACGGCCGTTTGAACGAAAGCCTTCACGCCGGGAGAGAGGATCCATTTTCTCCTCCTCCTCCTCCTCTTGATCTAATGCACTTTAGTTATTTGGTAAATCTTCTAATGGTTTTATAATGCACTAAGTGAAGCAAAGTGACACTATTTTTTCGCATTGATTTTATTGCATCTTACCAGTTTCATAAGGCCAAGATTCAGAGGGAGCTGGAATAATTCAATAATTCATACTGCCCAAGTGGTTGGTTCAAGCTGAGCGAGGATTAACTTTAAAGAGGGGGGCATTTTTCTCCCTGCTTCTTTCCCTGCACGGATGCTTTCTGCATCCAGAGGGGCCAAATACGGTGCCGGAGGGAGAGCGATGGAGTGGGGCTGGGTTCCCCATTGCCTCACTCCTCTGCTCAGCATCGCGGGCAGCCCAACAACAGTTCCCTCTAGGCACGGCTCACCAGCTCCCCATCAAAAATAACATTCTGGGGGAGGTGGAGGGCTGATGATACTTGGGACAGCATCCCCAGGAGGATGCCCTGGGGCCAGGGACCCAGGTCACCCTTCCCCTGGGACCACGTGGCAGCCGTGCAGCTCTGGGACAGGCACCTGTGGGAGTCTCCTGAGATGCGTCTCCTCCATTTCATCTCTGTAAGAGTGTCTCTTGCAGGGGTGTTGTAGCATGTAGGGGAGCTCTGTGCCCATGCAAGCCATCAGCAAAGCTGGCGTGGTCTAATCCTGGGCAGCAACTCAAATGTTTCGCTGGCTTTATAGTGTCGGAGGGGGGCTGCTCCCACAGGGTACATCCTTCCTTGCTTATGGAGTGACCGCAGTGTTGCTCGTGATGGCACTTGGGCATCACTCAGAAAGCTGGGAAAGGAGGATGAGGCTCAAGAAAGCCGGTGGTGGGGTCTCCCCCGGGGCAGAAAGCGGGGCAGTGCCTGGGAACCAGCTGTGTCTGACCTCGGCACAGGGCAGGGCTAAAATATTGATACATAAAATAATGCTTTCTGCATTTCGGTGGGGCTCGTTTTTCCCTGAAAACTCATCTCATCCCCTGAGTCCTGTGGCAGCAACGCCAGGTACCGCAAGATGCACAGCAAACTCGTGAGGCCGATGTCCCTGCTACTCCTGGCACTGTCGGTCACCTGCTTCGTGTGCGATGGGGACAGCGAGGTTTGAGAGCGGCTGTGGCTCTGGTGGCTCTGCGCTGAGCCCCTCCAGCTGCCGCAGCCTGGGGACATCCCCTCCCCATGGACCTTCACCTGTACCTTGGCTTCTCTCCCAACAGTTGTGCCCATGAACGTCAGCTGCACCCGGACGGACTTCCACATCCAGATCCCCGTGCAGTCCCTGGCTCATCTGGAGAGGAATAGGATTTATTTGGGGACCCCATCGTGTGCAGCCCAGGTGGTTGGCAGGAACTTTAAAATACACACCAGGTTTGACACCTGCGGCACCGAATCCCAGGTAAGCGGTCAGCGAACCTTCCTTTAAAGCAAGCTGAGTAGATGGTTGGCCCTGTGCTGGTTGTACCAGCTGCAGAGAGGAGCTCCCATCTTCCTAGTAGATGCTGGTCTGATCCATGGGCAACTGCCCTCCAAACCCCTGTGAAAAGGAGCCCCAACAAGCCGTGACCGTTGTCTTGCAGAAACGCAACAACACGTCCGTCATCGTCAGCACCCTCTACATCGATTTTTCAGTGGGCGACCAGGAGGACATCCACCAGTACGAGGTGCAGTGTGAGCCGAAGAGGAAGGAAGCCTCGGTGACCCTCATCGCCGGCCCCGACCCATCCAGGCTCAGCCAGGCAGAAAACCTGGTGGATGCCCAGCAGCGGGAGGGGGGAGCGACGGATGCCCGTGAAACCAAGAGCCAAGACACCAGCGACATCGTCTTCATCAGCATCTGCATTCTGGCCGGGCTCCTCATGGTCATCGCGGTGGTGGGGCTGGTGCTTCTGTAAGATGCTGCTCCCCAGATCTCCAGGGCTTGCAATCCCAGCCCTGCCCAGGGTGGAAATCACCCCAAAATCCATCCTCACCCCGGGCTGAGCACTAACACAGCTGCTCAAACAGAGACACGGCTCCCAGGCCCCGAAACTGAGCCTGAACCCAACCTCCACCTCCTCCCAGCGCCTGAAAAATCTGGGCAATAGGCAGACACTTCCCTTCCCAATTTGTTTTCCTCTGTCTCAATCTGTCCATTTGGCTCAGGAATACAATTCTTGCGCTTCCTAACTCTTCCCGCACCTGCTTCAATTTGTTTTCCCTCTGGTGCTGCTGCTTTCAGGAAAGTAACGTTGTTTGCCAATGGCTGCAAATCCTCCTGTCAATTATTTTTATCTGGATTCTTGAAGGTACAAACCATCCTCAAATATAGCGATATTCCCAACAAATATTTTCCGCTCTCCCACCTGTGCTCGAGGCGGTACCATAGAGCTGTGTTATAGGTATCTCCACTTGGCAAGTATAGATGTAGCTCACGTAGATGCTTCCAGGCGGCGTTTCTGGATGTCCGCGGGCGATGTGATGAGACACATTCATCGGGTGCCCTGGAGCTCCTCGTTTGATCTTTGCATGTTGTCTAACCCACCCGTTGCTCGCAGAACTCACCTGAGCCCTTCAGCCACCAGCGGCTGGAGGGTAGGAGAATGATCTCTCTTCTCTGTGTTTTCCTCCTTTCCAGCACACCCAGGTGTCCACCACTGTGAGCTCTGTACCAGCATCACTCCCGGAGTCTGAAGCTGTGGGCACGGAGGTTTTGGTAACCTTTTAAAGCTGGACTCGGCAGGAGGGGCTGGCTTCCCTGGGACTGACACGGGCTTTGCTGCCAACCTCCGTGACGCCAGACCTCCACCCTTGGTCCTTGCAGAGGGTGAGCTTGGCAGCCGAGAGCATGAAGATAGTCCTGTGGTCACCTCCACCTCCAGAAAACTTGGGTTCCTCCCCAGGACCTCTGATGCTGCTGGCTGATGGATGGCCAAAAATCCCCTGCCTGCCTCTTGTGCTGTACCAACACAAAGGAAATTCCCTTTTAGCATCACGGGGGGGTGGCTGTGGCAAAGAGAGCATATGGCGAAGCCAGCGTGACATCTCACAGCAGAAGAAGGGTGAAAGCAGCCCTGGGAGCCTGGCATAGGGGCCACCCGCCCCAGCCTGTGCAAAACACACTGTGGTGCAGGGCGAGATCTTAAAATGTCCAAGTGTGGTCATTCAAGGGCAGTGGGTAATCCAGGAGCCCTTTCTTTGGTAGCGCTGCCTCCCAAGGGGAATCCATCCTACGGAGGGTACAAGCATCACACTGCACAGCAAACCCCTCTGGCTGCTGAATCCACCGCTGGGATTTTTAGCAGAGGTCAACAGGACAAGCCCATGGGTGAAAACCTTTCCTGACTGATGTCCAGCTTCCCGCACCCCTTGGGACAGGTCTGTACCTGCTGCTGAGCATCAGGGGAAGCAGCAGGAAAGGAAAAGGACGGTGATGAAGTGGCTTTTCCTCCTGGTGTCCACCAGCCCGCGGATGCCTCGGAGGTGTCTGGGGAGGGAAGAAGGCTGGTGGACGAGAGGCTCAACATGAGCCGTCAGTGTGCACTTGCAGCCCAGAAAGCCGATCGTATCCTGGGCTGCATCGGGAGAAGCGTGGCCAGCAGGTCGAGGGAGGTGATTCTTCCCCTCTACTCCACTCTTGTGAGACCCCACCTGGAGTACTGTGTCCAGTTCTGGAGCCCCTACTACAAGAAGGATATGGACGTGCTGGAACGTGTCCAGAGAAGGGCCACGAGGATGATCAGAGGGCTGGAGCACCTCTCCTATGAGGGCAGACTGAGAGAGTTGGGGTTGTTCAGTCTGGAGAAAAGAAGGCTCCGAGGAGACCTTATAGTGGCCTACCAGTATCTTAAGGGGGCCTACAAGAAAGCTGGTGAGGGACCTTTTAGGATGTCGGGTAATGGTAGGACTAGAGGGAATGGATTAAAACTAGAGATGGGGCGATTCAGACTGGACGTTAGGAAGAAGTTCTTCACTGTGAGGGTGGTGAGACACTGGAACAGGTTGCCCAGAGAGGTGGTGGCTGCCCCATCCCTGGAAGTTTTTAAGGCCAGGCTGGATGGGGCCCTGAGCAACCTGATCTAGTGGGAGGTGTCCCTGCCCATGGCAGGGGGGTTGGAACCAGATGATCTTTAAAGTCCCTTCGAACCCTAACAATTCTATGATTCTATGAAGGCACATGTCTACTCACGCCTCCTGACGAGGAGCCTTCGTTATCAGAGCCCGGATTGACTCGGCGTTTGTTGGTGCAACACATCGGCAAATGCGAGATTTCCGAGTGAAATATTTGCCAGCGCTGTTAAGCTCCATTAAGGCAACGTTTTGAGAGCGTGTTGTGTACAAAGAGGAGAAACAAGGCCAGACTCCCCTGCTGCCTGCAAAGCCTTGCTGCCAGCTAATTGCTAGGTATATAACTGTCAGCTTGAGGAGAGGGTTACAAGATTTGACAACTGAAGAAACTTAAAGATGTAATTAACCTTCCTGGCAGCCCAGATTTGGCTGAAAGAGGTGAATGCTGCAGCCGCTCGTGCCTGGCAGCACCCAGCCCCTCGCCCACAGGACGGGCACCTCCTCGCCCGGCCAGAGCCTCCGGGAACCTGCCATTTGCAGGGAAAAGAGGCTTTTCTGGGTAGCTGTTGCTGGTGCACTCAAGTGAGGAGTTGAACGTGGTCGCAGAGTCCAGCAGCAATACGGGCTGCTGTTGCACTCACTCCAGGGAGGGTTTCCAGCTCCGTCTCCGGTCTGAAGCCGCGTGAGCATCCCTGGTGCGACGCTCGCCTGCACGCATCCCGAGGGATGCGGGAGCAGCTCAGCTCCACCAAGCCAAGGGGCTCCCCAGCACCCCGGCTGGTCTCATTAGGTTTTTCTCCACTAGGTTTTGGCGTCCAGTCTCTCCCTGACCCGCAGGATTTTGCTTGCTGACATCCCCTGTTAAACCGCTTCTTCCCTGATACACAGGGCCCTCCCTTGCTCTTCCAAATTTAACACCCTGGGAAGAGGAGTCTGCAAAAAAAATGGAGGTGTCACCATTGATGCTGGCCAGGAGCCCTCTGTGCTCTCAGATACCCAACACCACCGGGCGTGAGGACCCCAATTAAAGCCATGCTGACGGCATGGGGCAAAGGGGACATCATGGGGACAGAGGTGTAACCCCTGAGTTTGGGGCCCCTACCATCCTCCTGGTTGGGTGGCCGGGACATGGGAGCACCACCTCTCCCCAGTTAATGCAGGATTGGTTTCCATTCAAAATGGCTCGTGACGTGCCTGTGGCTTTGCAACGCTCCCGCCCAGATCCCTGAGCTGCCCGTGATAACCCCCTCCGGATTTCCAGCCCAAACGTGCTCACAGCTGGTTTATCCCACTTGCTTCCACACCGTCCACTTCCCAAATCACCCAATATCTTCCACAGCTCCTTCCCCCCACCACGTCAGGGTGCTCCCCTCTCCAGCCCAGGAGCGTGGTGCTGCTGGCTGAGACGTGGTCCCGGAGCGGGACAACCCCATTGTCCCACACCACTGCGAAGAACGACCTGGCAGCACCGATGGCACGTCCCCATCCCAGTCCCAGGCGATGGCACGTCCCCATCCCAGTCCCAGTCCCAGCTGGGACAAAAGCCCCTTGTAGCTGTCACCCTCCCGGCCTGAGGCGACCTTTCCCCAACAATGGGGCTTTGTGCACAGGGCGCTTCGTGCTCACCCAGCTCCCGAGCGTGACGGGGAATGGTTGTGCTGTCCCCGCCGGCGCTCACCAGGCTCTCCTGGAGCCCTCCCTTGCCTTTCCCATGGCCCAGCCAGCCCCTGCCCGCAGCCAGCTGTGACAGGGACACCCAGCGCGGAGGGGCGTTTGTGGAGGATCTGGCTCATTTGTCACTGTGATAAGCGATGCGATGCAGAACGAGCAGGAGCTGCAGAGAGAGCTAACAGAAAGGGGCCAGGAGGAGAAAGGGGAGGTGTAACCAGGGGATGGAGCTATTCCGGCCTTGCAGATTAATTTTAATAAGAAATCTGTGTTCATCCAATCTCCTCCGTGCAACCAAAGCTGCGCCGAAGTGGATCAAGGGACATCTCTGTGGCTTGGAGAGTTTCCCTGCCACCACCTGCTCTGATGCTGAGCGTGGCCATGCCGTGGACCGGAGCAGGGGTGGCACCCGTGGCAGTTCTCCTTCAGCAAGCGTCCGTCCTCCTCCCTGCGGGTGAAGACCCCAGCAGCACGGGAGGACACACTGGGACAGCTGGGAGGGGAGAAGATCCCCGGTGAGTGAGTGCAAGGTCCCCTGGCTGGGCACTGGCCCGGCAGGGGAGGGAGCCCAGCCTCGGGGTGGGGGACGGTGCAAGCCCACAGCCCGGAGAGAGGGACCACCCGGGTCATTTTGTGAAACAAACCCTTTTTCTCATGTAAGAGCCGCTCAGCTGAGTTGCAAACAGACATCAGGAATCCATCACCAGGGCTCCTTGCCCTCCACCGTGCCCACTGTCCTCACACATTGGGCCTCAGTTTCCCTGGTTGGTGTTTGCCCGGCACTTCCCGAGCAGGCGGGGAGAGCAGCGGGCATAGCCAGCGCTCCCATTACTCAGCTGATTATTTATTTAGAGCCTGATGATTTGATTGCACGGGGCTGAATGCAGCCACTCCATCTCCTGGCTTTGCTTATGGACGTGGAGCCGCGTCCCTCTGGAGCAGACAAAGGCTTTGCTGTTCTGCGGGAGGAAGAGCCTCCGTTACCTCTCTGCAAGCGCCTGCATGCAAATCTGATGAAGAATGATGATCGAAAATCATAGATCATAGAAAACAGGACTGAAAGAGCCCCCAGGAGATCGGTTGGTTTATTCCTCTCCCTCCCTGGGGGAATCGCTTCTACCGGAGAGAAGCTGGGCTAAAATATCCTAAAAATCCCAGCCATTCTCTCCATGTTTTCTCTATTTACCGGGAAGGTTTTCTTAATGTGTCGCACTGGTTGGATGTGCTGATGGGCGCCGTGCTTTTGTGCTGCTGCGTTGGGCAAGTGAAACAATGGTGGAAGTGCCCCAAAATGGGCACCGCTGCCTGTACAGGACCCTGCACCCCCTTGCCCTGCGGTGCTGGGCAGGGCGGGGCATCCCACTGGGGCTCCCAGCAAGCACATGGTGTCATGATCCACAACGCGAGGGTCTGTCAGCCTTGGAAAATCCCACCTGCACCCAAAGTGAGCCCATTCAGGTGCAGCCGGTCACACTGTGATGGCCATCAGCAGCCCGGAGGAGCCTGAGGGCAGGAGCGCTCTGCCGAGGAGGGAAACTCAACACAGCTGAGCCCAGCCCTGCAGCTGAACCTGGGCTTGCTCAGAGCCGCCCGGGTGTCCCTAGAGCTGTGGGCGGGCGAGCAGGGCACTGCGGGGTTGGGAAGGAGCGTGGCGAGGGCAGGGTGCCAGCTTGGCTGAGCTGGCATCATTGCTCCGCAGTCCCCTGGAGCCGCCCGGCGTGAGCAGCACCGCGGCTGGGTGAGCTTTGGGGATGGATGGCCCCTCGGTGGGTCTGTCCCTGCAGCGTGGGGCAGAGATCGGGGCTCTCTGGTGTCTTGTGAATGGTTTCCTGGCTGCACACATCACCGGGCTCTGGTGAGGGGAGGGGGATGGACCCCCTCCGGCTGCAGGGATAATTAGTTAAGGAGTGGGTGCTTAACTTTTCCTGCAAGCTCAGCACAGTGGGTCTGGCCCCACTCCCGCAGGTGGGGGGCTGCTGCAGGTCAGAGGCTGCAAACCCAACCCTGGGGGTCACCGAGCACCGGTGCTTGGGGGGCTTCTCCATTCCCAGGCTGTGACAGGTAACTCAGGTCTCTGTCTTTCTGGGAAGGCTTTATATATGCCCCAGGTTTCCGCACCAACCCAGCCATAAAACCAAAGGATGTCCCGACGCTTTCTTAGGCAGAAGCATCGTATGCTCTTCTCGCTTGAGATTTATGTGGCTCCAGGGGCACTGTGATGTTCTGCTGACTCACATCTTTCTCTTAAAATGAGAATAAAATGGCCAGTTTGTTACCTTGGTGGCTGCAGAAAGAAAGAGGAAAGCTTTCTGAGCACCAGCTGGCTGCTCACCCCTTACCAGGCGACTGCCCTTTGGTGGTTTATTCTGTGTAATACTCAGTAAAGTTTTCTGCAGTGACACCAGCGGTGCCTGGGGTGGGAAGGGGAGCGGGGACCAGGGCGAGCCCCACTGCCATGGGGTGTGTGTTCTCGCTGCGGGCACTGGTGGGCCCCAAGCTCGCCCTGGCCGGGTCACTCCGTTTGCTCCAGAAGCCATTCCCCTCCACGTTCTTGCAGCAAACCATCAGGATGTAGGTGGCGGCCGGCTTCACATTGCAGGTGTGGTAGCTGGTTTGCTGCCCCACGTCAGGCTCGTGCTGGGAAAGAGGGGGAAATGTATTTCAAGGATTCTCACAGCTCTCCTCCAGTGATTTCTTCCCTCTCCCCCTATTCCTCCTCTCAGAGAGTTACTTGTGTACTTTAATTTTATACTCAGTTTCCACAGCTTGGGACCGGGCTGCAGAGAACCGGCATGCTCGTGACACCTGGGGAGCCAGCGCCGGAGCTGAGCTCCACGTCTCTGAGCGGTGCTGGCGATGTGCAGAATCGCACCCCCTTCGTGGGCACAAACCCTGCTGCTTCGCTGAATAGAAGGGGTTTTTTTCCTTCTTCCCACACGTATGCCGTGACTGGGCATCCTGGGCGACCGGGATCCAGGTACCTGCCGGAGACCCCGGCCGTGGCGGCACAGATGAGGAGGCAGTAGTCAGGCGGCCCTGCCATCTGGGGAAACATAATGGATCAAGCATATGGACAATTAAAAATGCAATGGTAGCGTTTACCGGGAGTTGTTTTCTCAGCTCATTTTAAACCCTGTTTCCCGGTCGCCGCAGCCCCGGGGACAGCGAGGTCTTCCTCCCCGGCTCGGGGGGTTGTGGCGCGTGGAGGCTGAAAGGGGCATTTGCTCCATGACGGATGGGAGAGTTTACAGCTGGATTTCGAGCTCACGGTCATGCCTCTGTTGCAGGTTTGGGGGTGTGTGGATTTGAGGCTGCCGTCCATCTCTGGCTGGCTCTGCATGTTGCAGCCCTCCTCCTCCTCCTCCTCCTCCGGGACAGCAGTGCCATGTTTGCAATGTGAAAATTTCAGCTTAGGTAAAATATTGGCTGCAACTTCGGCTCTTTTTTTTTTTTTTTTGCCAGTGTGGCTGGCTGTGCTCAAGGAACATCATTTGTCCATTATAGGAGCACTCTTTATAGGGAGACAAGTGCTTGCTGTATAATAATATATAATTAGCGAGGATTATCCCATAATCTAGTCTAATTGACAGAGACCCTGGATGTTGTTCTGTGGACTGGTAGCAGAAGAATTAGAGCGCTATTAATTGCAGCGTAACCCTGGCACAGGCTTCCCTTTTCTGCCTCCTGTGGCACGTCAGAGTCCCTTCGTGCCTCAGTTTCCCTTCCTCTGAAATGCCAGTGCATCCACCTGAATGGGGATGGGGGGGATTTATCCTGTCGTACCAGCACCTGTGCAGAGGGGTGTTTGAACAAATGCAGGAGGGCTCTCCAGCCCTTGTGGTACCCTCCACAACACCATCTCTGCTATGGGAAGGCTCCCTCATTAGCATTAAAACCACTTTAAAACTGCCGCAGCCACTTAAAGCAGCCAGGGAGACTCAGAGGAGGGAGACTTTGCTGGCTGGGGAACTCCCCAACGCGTTCCTCTCCCTCTACCTCTTCTTTTCCGCTTTCCTCCGTCCCTCCTCTGCTCCAGCCCCCAATTTCTTCTCCATCTTACGCTCCCGTCCTGTGGTGTGCTAACATACCCTGGCAGGAAAGTGCCTGGAGCCTACTTCAAATAATCAGGGCTCCAAAAGACATCTCTGGCCGCTCCTTGCCTTAACATCTCTTAATCTGGGGCCAGCCCAACAAACCCTTCGTATTACAGGTCTGCCGGGGAAGCAAATGAGATCTGAAAGTTTGGGTTCTTTGTGGAGAAACCTTTGAAGAGCCTCTTAAAAGATGAAAAACAGTGAGCTGCTGTGCACTCTCTTTTCTGAAGGACAGGGAGGATCTTGTCTATTCCTGTCTTCTTTCGCCCAAGTCATTTGCGGCAGGACAAAGCTCTCCTGAGCCGTGCCTGCTGATGGGGAAACGGAGCAAGCTGTCACCCAGTGCCTTCCCAAACTTGCTCGTCAGAAGACGAATCCCTCCTCCATCCCTCCCGGAGCTGCTCCAAGCCCACCCTGTGCTCCCCAAGCACCAGCAGCACAGGCAGGGGAGGAGAGCAGGAGATGTCACACACCTCTGGAAGGTGCTCCCCTCCTCTCTTTGCTGGGTGCAGCAGGTCTCCGTAGATCTGTTGGCTTTATCTTCTCTTTTGCTGAAAAAAAAATCTGTGGGCTGGGCTTAATCTGGTAAGAAAAGGGAAAAAAAGAAGAACCTTTTCTCCAGGTTGGGTGCCTCCTACATTTAATGTTGCCCCCGTAAAAAGGGAAGCAGCTATTTCAAAGGCACCGTGCCAGAGGAACCTACCACAAGGGAGCCACCGCTCAGCCCTTTCATCCTCCCTTTTCATCTAAAAGGGTTTCCCCAGCATGAAGATGGGAGCTTGTGGAGAGTCCCTGCCTTTTGTAACGCATCCCACCGGTACCCTGTGGCCGGTCCGCACCGCACAGCGGCTGACAAGGAAAACCGGAGGAGAAAGAGCGGAATTTAGGAGAAATGCCTGCCTGGGCCGGCAAGGCCAAACCTCAGGGTGTGTGAGGGGCCCTTTCTTCCTCCAGCCTGATGTGTAACCCACGTGGTGGGGGAACCCAAGCCAGTGAGGGTCCTGCAGGACCCCCTGTGAGTGGGTTTGCCGCAGGCAAACTACAGCAGAACAGACGTTTCGGAGCCAGGCCAGCCTCGGGAGCCATGTGCTCCGCAGGGTGCAGGTGCCTGTGCCCTTCCAGACCCTCTATTTCAAGGGATTTCCGGAGGTCACACAGACTACAGCAGGTGAACAAACGGATCGCAGCCCTGGGGACCAGCCATCCTTGGCCTCCTGATTTATCCACGAGCCGCACGGCTCCAGTCCCCCCCTGGCTGCATCGCCCAGGAGAGGGAAGGGAGACCCGAGGAGCAGCAAACTGGTTGTGCAGGTGAGAGTGCTCCAAGGGGGGAATCTGGTCTTTATCGAGTAATTAAAAACTGGATTACTGTCAGGCATCAAGTATCCTGTTGTCGCATTCAGCATCACCCTTTGGGAAAATTAAGCCCTTTTTGTCCTTTTTGCTTTTTCGTCTGGCTTTGCCTTCCTTCCCCACCTTCCTTTCTGGTTTTGTCCTTAAAGTACTCCCTTGTTCTCTGCATTCCTCCTGTCCTGTGGGTCTCGAGTCCAGCCCTCGGGAATCTTTTCCAATTCCTCCAGACAGTCAGTTTTATGTAAAGCTGAGTCTGTGAACCTTCAGCCCAAATGTTACTGCCAGCTTTAACATTAAGAGAGAAGAGCTGGACCCAGAGCTATACACTTAGGTCCCTTTGAAAACAAGTTGGACAAAAATATTAGCCATTAAATAGAGGAAATTTATAGGAGAGTTTTCTCCTCGTTTGCAGTAACTCTGCATCCCTGAAGTGAATTCCCAAATGAAAAATATTTGGCACCTATTGAGAATGAAGCAAAAACAATCACTACAATGTATGCCCTAAAGAGCTGAAGGTATCCAAAATAGATTAAAAAAACCTAATAATAATTCACTCTTCCCTGAAGACTGCTCAGAAAAGGAAAGTGTCAGGGACTAGGAGAGGGTGTGGAAAAAGTCACCTGGAAGAGATGGGCCTGGCAGAGCTTTGCTTATATCCCGAAACAGTCTGATGGCATAGGACAGCCTGAGCTTGTTGTCTGTGCGGAGCAGAAGAGCTCACATGCACCTGTAGGTCATTCCAGGCCGTCTGCGGACTCGGGGAGGCACTGGCTGTCCCACGCTAAGCCCAGGTGACGTGTGGCCAGCCTGTAAGATTGCAGCGAGGGGATCTCAGACAGGCCTGCTGACAGTGGCTGGTATGTCTTCGGGCTCGCACCACCGCAAAAGGGTTGCACGAAGGAGGAGGTGCGCTCAGGTTGGAGTTTTGCTTGTTTTCTAAATACGCGTTGAGGACAAGGCTGGCATTCCCCACCATCGTCCTGTTCCTCCACATATTACAAACCACACAGGGGTACTCTGGACCGTGGCAGGTCCTTGTTTATGTCTGTGTTGCTCTTGCTTTTAAATTTTACAGTGCCGTGTCATGAATGGCATCCCTTCTGCAGGACTGTTACTAATGAGAGGGGAAAGAATCACCCACATCACTTTTCCTCACTCCCAGTTAGTTCCCAGGGCTAAACAGTAAAAACAAAAGCGGATCTCGCTGGGTTGCTGTTTTCAGAGTAAAGCTGCCAGCGCTACAGAGAAGTTCACGTTCATACAACAGTTGTCTTCAGTTGTCACCCGCACTGTGCACCACAATTTGGGTGTTTCCTAGACCTGTCTTGCAAACGAACGCACAGCATAAACTGGCTGCGTGTTCAGATACGCCAAAGTTGTCTAACTGTGTCTGACCTGCGTGGGAAACTTCTCTGGCCTGGCATTCATTAGAACAGAAGTTCCTCATTTTCAGGATTTTTGTTTCTCTATTAAATAGAGAAAACACAGCCCAGCAGCAGGAACAGAAAACTGAAAATAAATACTGCAGGTCTCGGCGTTGCAGCTCTGGAAGCAAAAGCTAGGTCGTTCAGTGATCCTGAACTCCTCCCATGGCAGCCCAGGATTCGTGAATTCAATTACAGCTGTGTAGTTTGAAGTTATTTAAGTGGGGAATGGAGCTGATTACTGGTAAGAAATAAATTGAGGATTTTCATATTTCTACAGCCAGGTCAACAAGTGTTAAGTCTTCACTGATGCATTATCCATACAGTCACTACCCACAGGTCTGACAGTTTGCGTCTCACACTGTCTCCAACACACCTAACCTTAACTTTCCACAAATGAAATGTCTGTACACCAGAGCACGACTGTTTTCAGAAAAGCTGACCGTTTGAAGGTACCTTCACAATGTGTACAGAAAAAAAACCGAAATGGTCTTGCACTGGCCCAGGCAAACAAGACAAAGTTTAGTTGTTTCCAAGAGAACCTACAATTATCTAATTAAATTTACAGAGTTCAACACCTCAGCTAAGTTTTGGGTGTTTCTTTAGCTTCTAGTGTCCACAGAAGAAAAGGGTATTTAGCAAGTCCACGTAATGACAGTTAGTCATGCGAAGATCTGAATAAAGACTAATTCAGTTTTCCCACTGTATTATTTGTCCTTAAGTGACTCTTCTGAAGTAAGAGTCCCGACCACGACTGATCGAAAGACATCTCCTTATGGTATATTAAGACTTGAATTCCCACAACTGTGACCAGGCAGGTTTCGCTCATCCCTGTATTTGGTTCTGTCTACCCTGGTAACTCAGAAAAAGGTTTGTGACCAGTCCCTAGTGTACGTACACACGGAGAACAGAGCGCGCTTTATTACCTACCAGTAGAGAAACACTGTGCCTGTCACAGCTTTAATAACAGCTTATGGAGAGCAAGGTGACTTGTGGCACTAAAGAAATCAGAGCAAATATGAGAGGCAAGATTTCCAGTTTTTAATAACTAGAAGGAATTAAAGCAATAGTTTGTTGCTTAAATTTGTTCACACGATCATTCTGAACCACGTTCCTTTTGCAGGAAAAAAAAGCCTTTAAAAGGAGTATTTTGCTTATAACTTAATTTTATTTAGAAAATTCAAGTTTTTATTCATGTTACGGTAAGAACAAGCACCACATTTAAATCATGAGTGATGTATGGAAGTTTGAGTGTGCTGCTTATTAAACAGCAGAGGCGTTAGATAGCACCTATACTCCAGGGCATTTCGATTTTTACCCCAGGGCTTTAGAAAATGCCCACAATCCAGGATGACTGAGCCTATGGAATGGTGGCAGCCAAGCCACTGAAACCCCTTGCGCATCCAACTCTGAAAGGCAGCACAAGGGCAATCACCTGGCTTGGCAAAACAGCTAGTTCTTGCCACAGGCAGGGCCCAGCTGCAGCAGATGTGGCTGATTTAGGGTTAACTAGGGTTTGCAGTTATCCACTAGGAATCTCCTCCCACGGACCAATTACCCTGAATTCCCAGTATTTCCTACCAGCACAGCACAGAGCTGCTCCTTTACGTGATCCAGCTGATGACACCTGAGGATCCATATCAGGGACGGAGCTAAACTGAGGTATGACAAAACAGGCAGAAGTGAGAAACAGGTGAGTCAGCGAGGATGGTTTTGTAGCAGGAAAATATACAGCAGAGTAGAAGAAACTTTTCTTGCAACAAAGCCCACAGGGATTTCTACCAAGCCAGATTTACAGCACCATTTTCATCATTAGTAGTTCTTGTCTTCAGCAGCCCTGTTCATAGAGTGGTGCCAAGTGAGTCACACCATCAGCACTTCTGCGCTCCCCTCACGACAGAGAGGGCTCCCAGTTCCACACAGATGTAGGCACATGAAGTTCTTACTCAGGATCAAGCACAACACCTCACTTTTTATGGCTCTGTACAAAGGCAGGGACAGCGAGTGTGCCAGTCTTGACTTCTGCTCGGATTTCAGGTTTGTGCTTTAATGAGAAGACAAGAGCTCGCACCATTCTGCGATACGGTGCGCTAATGAGACGGGAAGAGAGATGAAAAGCTTCTCGCTCAATATTTTCAGCCAGTGGGTGATCAATCTGAAAACAACAAAGTATAAAATTAGATCTTTACATTTAATAAGGAGACCAACTGACTGAAATTGGAGTTTGGTGCTTCTCAGTGTTTCTTCATTAATCAGTTTAGATTCAAGGAAATCTACTTCCCATCACAAGTGTAACAGGAAGAGCAATTTAATTCCACCCTAGCAATTAAGGAACAAGGCAACATGGTCAGTAGCAGGGAACATATCCACATCTCCAGCTGGGTGGCAGTACTTTGCCATCACAACAGGAAACTAATCTGCAACCAGCTTTGAGTATCAAGCTCAACTGCAATTATAAGCTACATTGTACTGTCTCCATAAAGCTCACTTCTGATCTTGCTGATATAAGGTACCTTGGATACTATTTCAAACTTGATTCCAACAGCAACTCTAAGACATGCCAAACACTTGGCAACTCTGCCTGGTGCTATAAAGGGAAATGTGGGCTCTCTGTGTGTAGAAGGAGGTGTAATTAAGAATGCAGAAAGGGATTTGCTAAATGTTAATTATGCAGTTATTGCTTCAACATGTGCCAAAACCTGTACTTTAGCACAGCTTGGAAAAAAAAATCCCCCACCCATCAAGAAATGGTTTTAGTTTCACTTCTGCCTTTTGTGATGGGGAATCTCCCATGCTTTGCATGCAGGAGATTCCAGCGTGCCAAGCAGTATTCCTCCAAGTCGTTCGCCCATTTTGGTTTTGCTACTCATCACTACATTGCCCCTCTGTTAGGCAGCACTAGAAGCCCCTTGGATTCATTCAGCCCCACCTTCCCTTCTCCTTTTTGTCACCCTCTCAGGTGTCCCTGCTCCCCATTTGTTGGACCTCTGTGGCTCCTCTCCCTATACATGCTGTTCACCTGCTGCTGTAAGCTCTGCTTGCACGTACAGTGATAGCTGCAAGCTAGAAGGATATTTTTCCTTGCTGTGCAAGTCCTGTTCAGAGGCAATTCTGCTTTACCCAATACTACTCATTTCAGAGTGGTACAACAGCCTTTATGTCCCATAGGTTCAGACTTTACTACTAGTCTTACCACCATGCATAGATATGCTTTCCAAGAACCAAGCTTGACCCAGCGGCCTGGCAAAGGTGAGCTCCCACTTTGCCGTTCCCACAGCAAACCATCCTTTTGTGCTGCCTCAGTCCAGATGGACTGGAAGTTGGAGAGGTTGTTCTCATAGCTAGCAAACACCTAGCTTTGAAACTCTTGAGTGCTTGTCACTTGACTTGCCATTTAAAGGATAACTAATGAATAAATTAAAAAGGATAATTATTATGGCATTTCATAGACCAAGCAAACTAGTCATTACAGCAAAGCCCTGTTCATTTACTTAAAGATACCTGAGGGATCTGGTATTTATCACTTTATATACTGTCAACCTTGCCTCTCTCTTTTTGCAATAGATTTAAATTTACAAATGTTTAATTACTTAAATATGAAACAACCAAAAGGTCCCAGTGTTGCTTTCACAGCTGTTAAGTCGTAGGAAAAACTTTATGTTCTATTAACTTCCTCCTTCTGTTGTACAGCCCAACTGCAGCAGACACACAACAATTCTGTTGGCTGGTTATGTAAATGAGTGCAAATACACCTCATTTACAATTAGCGGGGTTACTTGATTAACAACCAAAAAAGAAATAATTACCTACTTTGAAAACAAAGCTACTTATAAATAGGGACGCACAGTGAATCACTGAAAATAGGAACAGATCATCTGGTTTTGTCCCGGCTCTGCGGGCAGGACAAGCCTTACAGTAGCTATGGCTGAAAAAAGTTTGTTTAACTTGTTCCTACAAGAAGTAACTCTTTGAGCCAAAGACAAATGGACGGGAAAGCTACCTCTAGATCCAGGGCTTCACAAAGCAGCTTCCGCGCATTCTTTCTGAAAGCTTCCGTCTTGGGATCGCTCCTGACCTCTATAGAGGGCTTGTTTGAATGGTCTTTGATGAAAGTTCGCCACTCCGTGTAAATATCTTTGGCGAGGCTGGCCACATCGTGATCTGAATGTTTGCGCATCTTATTCACTGTGTGACCTGGAAAACAGTAACAGCTCCTTCAGGTTTGGTAGGTGGATAAAATGTAATGGACACCGGTCAAATCACATTGGTGCTAAAGCAGCCACACACATTTTTAATTCAAGCAGCGCCAGCAAAACAACCAGAGCATTGATAGAAATACAAATATATAATTATTAGGAATTAAGTCCGAAGTTCTCACTCATTGACTTCTGCGGTGATTTTTTTTCGTGAGCAATTAGCAAGAAATTGACCTTTACGTGTGAAAATTACCTTCCCACATCACCAAGGTGTGGAGCAACACTTAGGTAATACAGGGCTACATTAATTTAATTAGGTAATACAGGGCTACCAGATCTGGTGAAAGCTTGTAAGATTGGCCTACAAATAATGCTGGTTTTAACCTGAAAACCCCTTTAAGAAAACAGATGTTGCTGGTGAGGGCTATATAGCACTTTAACATACAAACACCACAGTGACCCCAAGCAGAACCTTCCCAATCGACGGGGCCTGCCAGTGCAAAAGAGGCTTTCTTCTGAGAGGAGACAAAAGGGACCTTCTTCCAGCGGGGTATTTGTCTCTGACCACTAGCACTGTTGGCCAGGAGATGTCACTGTTAGGCTTCAGTGGCTCTTCCAGCCGCGTTCAGGCAGGCACTGGGGAAGAAAATCTCGGGAAAAGCCTGAATAAGCTGAACACAGCAAATGAAATGACAATTCAGAAGTTAAGGGGAATGGGGCAGATCACATTGCCTTTTCTAAGGCAAGGGGGGCTCTTTGAATAGAGATCCAGCTGCTGTAATGGCAAACAAAGGCCAGCACGACTGTCTCCCGTGCCAGGATGCTCTCCATAGACAGGAGAGGCAGGGACCATGTGGTCTCACGTTGTCCCTCCCCCAAGTCCTGTGGAAAATAGCCAGGATCGGGCTGTGTCATTGGCATGCAGCTACATGTCTGCTGGGGATTTCTCAGCGTGAGGATGCAGTAAGCAGTTCCGCGCCAATCCGAGGAGAATTTCTCGGATGTTCAGAGTGTTTGGCCAGGTCAAAGAGATGAGCCATGTCTCAGATGGCAAAAGCGCACTCTGCCATGCCCCTAACAGATAGCAGGAGAAGGAATAAAACACACAGGTGCCCAAGAAGAGCGCTTGAAAAATTTGACACAGAGGGGGTGATGCAGTATTTGGTAATAAGCAGACAATCCGGGAAGAACTAGAGGATAGCTGACTTTTTCAGTACAAGCTTTGAAAACTGCAGGCTGGATATCAACAATTTTTTATTGGTAGCTACGCTTGTTTCTTAAAAAACTTGCAATCTAGTCTCTTTTGTACTGACAAGCCAAGCCGACACAAGACAGCCTAACATTCACAGACTAGATCAGACAAGATGTACCTATTTTTGTTGAAAGTAACACTTCCTTGGAAGGTATTTTCTTCTTCAGCTCCTCCAAAGCTTCGATCAGATTCTCTTTTGGTTGCCCAGGCAGCTCAAGCATAGACTTCCATCGTTTTATGTCTTCCACAACCACAACTCTCTGGAAAATAGAAAAGCCATTAAGGAAGCAGAATATTTTTCTTATAAATAAGGACACTGGCTTCATTGTAGCTAATGGGGATGTCATCAACACATGAATTATTGATTATGGCATGAACCAGAGCACAGGATACATGATGGACTGGAATGATGGGTACTTGCTTGAGATTAGCAGCCTACTGCAAATCAAGACTGGAGAAACTAGAAAGCAAAGCGAGCTGCTTCACCTTGGTCTGCCCACCTTAGGGCACGTAACAGTGAATGTCTGCTAGAAGAGAAGTGTTTTGAATTTAAGGAGTCCATTGTATAAATCTCTCTTAATAGAAAAAAGGATTAAGAGGGAGGGAACTCATCTTTAGCAGCCTGGCAGAATCTGAATCCTGCTCAAATTGGCTTTAAATTTAAAATAATGCCAGCACAGAGAGAAACAAAGCATTAGGGAACACGAACGCAAACTCAAGTACACTGGACATCTGCAGTGTTTTTTGACCCGTTTTTGACACAGAGCTCCACAGAACATGCTGCAAACGGTGCAAGCCTCATCTTTTGGATATGCGGCATCTTAGAAAGATTCAGCAATGGTCAGACAGCTGGGGTGGTTTTTATGCACCAGTCTTTTGCTTTCTGCCTTACATTAACAACCTCTTTGGTGCAGCAAATGTTTTCCTGTTGTGTTTCCGCAAAGGAGGGCTCAGCTCTTATGCAGGTCTCGCACAGGACCACCATGCAACCAAGTGAAGAGCTCTCCTTGCTGGGGAGAAAAGCGAGCCAGCTGGCAATACTGAAGATGGTGCTGTCACCTGGCTGTACCCGAACTGCGTGCCCAGCCTGACCCTACACCACACCAAATGGGCAGGAAGGAGCCAAGTTATAACCCATCTCGGTTTAGGGAAGGCCTGTCAATGCAGTAGAGCCCTCTGCACCTTTCTAACCTGGCTTCCCTGCTCTCTCTGAGGATGCCACCTCAACGCTGCAAAGATGTCGGTGAAGAACTGAAGCCACAGGTGAATACCTAGGTGGGCACAGAGCGACTGCAGGGAAGGCGTGCTGGGATCAACACCTTCCTCGATGGTAACAGACATCAGTTTGGGATTAGTTTGCAAAACGTTCCTCCCGCTGTCACCCCGCACTGCTCAGCTCCATGCAGAGGCAGGATGGCGGCCTGGTGAAGGCCCGACACCCCTTCCTCCGCCCGAGGCACCTCAGGGCCATCCTGGCTCTTCCCGGGGTGCTCCCGCCGCCCTGGCACACAGCCTCTGGGGAGCAGCGCGGCCCTGCCCCGGCGCAAGGCCTCGCCCCGTGCCCTCGGAGGCAGCGGGCCCCGCAGTAGCACGGGTGCCGTGGGGTGCAGACCCCCCCTCAGGCCCAGGAGGCCGGGGCGAGCCGTGCTATCCCTCCCGTTCCCCCCCCAGCGCCGGTGACCTGCCTTGAGGGACTCGATGGTGGCCTGCCGGTAGGCGCGGGGGGCTGGCCCGGCCCGGCGGGGGCTCTCCGGGCCGCGGGCCCTGCGCACCACGAACCGGTCCATCCTCCCGGAAGCGGCTGACCCCGCCCTTTCCGCCGTGTAGTTCCCGCCGGAGGCGAGGCCCAGTGGGGTGGCCGGGGCCGCCCCGCGGCACGGACTACATCTCCCAGCAGGCACCGCGCGGGAGAGACGAAGGCACTTAATCTCGCGAGAGTGCTCGGCCGTCAGTGGGGGCTTGCGGGAGGAGGAAGATGGCGGCGCGGCGGGGCGGCCTTCTCTGCCTGCCTCTTGCCCTGGCGCTGCTGGTGGGGGGCAGCAGCAGTGTTCCGGCCGCCGGGCCGCTTCCCGCCGCCTCGTCCGAGGCCTTTGACTCCGTGCTGGGCAACACGGCGTCGTGTCACCGCGCCTGCCAGCTGACCTACTCCCTGCACACCTACCCCAAGGTACGGGCGGGCCCTGCCTCACGGCTCCCGGTGGGGCGGGCCCCTCCCCGCTCCCCTTCTCCCTCCCCCGGCAGCCCTGCTGAGGGGCGGTCGGGCAACACGGCCCCGGCCTCCCCGTCCCTCGGCCTGTCGCTTGCCTCTCTCCCCTCGCAGCCCCTTCTTGTGCTGCAGAGTGACAGGACGTACCCGGGGGTTTCTCGGACGGTAGCCCTTGTCGAGGCTTGTCCCAGTCCGTGTTTGCTCAAGTGGTGTTGGACGTGTCTTTAGTAAACATAAACATGGAGGAAGCTGATGCTCGCAGCGCTCGGGGGCAGCCGGCAGCCTGCTGCCGGACGCCTGTGGCGTTTCTCATCTGGTTTAGATTTTTCGTCCCCTCAAAGTAGGGAACGCAGTGGCTTCTCTAAAGATAGAGACTTCATTTTGAAAATAGATGGTTAGGCTGCAGCTTGCCGAAGAAATGCCACTTTCAAAGTATAGATTTAATAGTGCTGGGTAGTTTTGGCAGTTTTGCAGCTTTTTTTTTTCCCTTCCTGTTCCAAAAGAGGCAGCTGTAATTTGACTTAGGCTGCTCCATATTTGTGGGCACAAAAACAATGTTGTGTGCATTACAGGCCAAAGATCCTGAGTCAGGGCACTAGTGTGACACTTGGATATTGAAAGATGAAGTATAAATTATGATAAACAAGAAGCTTGTCAGAACCTTCAACCTGTGTTTTGATTTGCTTGCATGGAATTTTTTTCCGTCTCATGATAAAGTACTGAAATAGCGTCTAATGGGAATCTAATTTCATACTGCAGAGTTTACTGTTGGTTCAAAGCTTTGTAAACTTTTAACTACTGGCTTGAATTTGGAAAATCTATTGCCAAAAATCTCATCTTTCCTGGTTCTTGGCAATATACTTCATTATCAGCTGCAGCTGTGTGGCAGGTTGAACTCTAAATGATGGGAGCTCTTACCCCATCTTTGAGACTTCACGCAAGGGCAGCGCTGACAATATTAGGTAATAGGGCTTTGTCTGTTTCGTGTGAAACTTAAATCGGATTTTATGACTCTAACTGATATGGGTATCCCCACAGGGAAGTAACAGGGAGTTGTGTGTAATATAAGTAAACTTACCTCTGTACTTACGGCATGTTTTGTTGCTTTCATGTGATGACAGTGAGGAGAAATAACTTAAACCTGAGAAATTATGACTAAGCGTTATGCTAATATATTTCCATACTGTTTTGGCACAGTGCTCTTGTTTCTGTTAAAGGACTCTTTCAAGCTCAGGGAAAGCTGATAGTTCTGTGATTTTTACTGTACTTTTGAATTCTTTGTTGTCTGGTGTTGGAGCTGTCGAATAATACACCCATTTCTTCCTTTACATTTAGTCTTTGTTCCATGTGTCACAAAACTACCAGCTGAACTGAAGGAAGTTTTAGTTGTCAGTGGAAAGGAAGACAAGCTTCATTGAGACTTCCATGGAAGACTGCCATAGAAATCAGTCTGCTAAAGCTAATTCTGTCTGGATATCAAATTGCAAACATTTTTTTTGCAACAGCATAACTGTCTTAGCCACCTTGTCAGTGTTGTTAGAGTTGAGTTTTAATTTACATTCACAGTCTTCTACTTTTTGCCTTTAAAGCATGTGAGCTTGTGCTTTCAGAGGCAAACAATGGCCAGTTTGTTTACAGTAGGTTGTACAGAAGGTGTGGTATGTTTGGTTTTTGTTAAATTAATTCAGAGTCCGTTTTCCACCTGTGTAGCAACTGGCTGCAGTCATTTCAGTGGTTATGTAGTTAGTGGTTTTGATGGGTCTGATTCATGATAGGGTGGGATCATAAGTAGGAGATCTCACGTAATAGAGTCTGGTTTTAGTTCTGCAACATGGAGAGCACTGTATGTGCAAAGTGCACATCCATCCCTTTGGTATTGTGAACAGAAGATATACTAGGTGTAGGTTTTCTATAGTTGCATAATTTTAATAGTTTCAGTGAGGCATCGTAGAATGGGTTGGAAGGGACCTTAAAGATCATCTAGTTCCAACCCCTCCTGCCATGGGCAGGGACACCTCCTACTAGACCAGGTTGCTCAAAGCCCCATCCAGTCTGTCCTTGAACACCTCCGGAACGGGGCATCCACAGCTTCTCTGGGCAACCTGTTCCAGTGTCTCACCACCCTGACAGTAAGGAATGTCTTCCTATTATCTAGTCTAAATCTACCCCCTTTCAGTTTAAAATCATTACTCCTTGTCCTATCTCTACATTCCCTGATCAAGAGTCCCTCCCCATCTTTCCTGTAGCCCCCTTTAGGTACTGGAAGGGGCTCTCGGGTCTCCCTGGAGCCTTCTCTTCTCCAGGCTGAACAGCCCCAACTCTCTCAGCCTGTCCTCATAGGAGAGGTGCTCCAGCGCTCTGATGATCTTTGTGGCCTCCTCTGCACTCACTCCAACAGGTCCATGTCCTTCTTATGTTGGTGGCCCCAGAGATGGATACAGTACTCCAGGTGGGGTCTCATGAGAGCAGAGTAGAGGGGCAGAATCACCTCCCTTGCCCTGCTGGCTACGCTTCTTTGGATGCAGCCCAGGATGCGGTTGGCTTTCTGGGCTGCAAGCACGCATTGCTTACTCAATGTTGAGCTTCTCATCCATGAGCACCCCAAGTCCCTCTCCTCAGGGCTGCTCTCAATCCATTCTCTGCCCAGCCTGTATTTGTGCCAGGGTGCAGGACCTTGCACTTGGCCTGGTTGAACTTCCTGATGTTTGCACAGGCCCACCTCTCCAGCCTGTCCAGCTCCCTCTGGATGGCATCCCTTCCCTCCAGCATGTCAACCCTTTCACACAGCTTGGTGTCCTTGGCAAGTTTGCTGAGGCTGCACTCAATTCCACTGTCCATGTTGCCGACAAAAGTGTTAAACAGCACTGGTCCCAGTACCAGCCCCTGAGGAATGAATGCCACTTGTCACTCGTCTCTACTTGGACATCGAGCCATTGACCACCAGTCTTTGAGTGTGACCATCCAGCCAGTTCTTTATCCACTGAGTGGTCCGTCATCAAATCCATGTCTCTCCAATTTAGAGAGTCTCCAATTTAGAGGAAGCACTTTTCCGCTTCAGTTCAGTATAATAAATAAAAATATGTGCTTGTGAAGCTGGTTTGGCAAGTTACTGGTACCCTGATTAACTGCTTTAGTGCGTCAGAAGATAATCTCTTATTTTGACAATTCTGTTGTAGTTCTGAATAGAGTCTGGTAGATACATTGTAATACACTGTCAAAATTAGTCTTTTTTTTTTTTTGGTCCTCTCCTGTTGGGTTCTACTGTTTGAGTTCTGAAATTAAGACTATCTGCTCTTTGTAGGGTTAAATGTCAGTAAATCTTTTATAGCTATATCTCTTATTTTTAAAAGCAATGCTTATTAAAAAAAAAAAAGCGCGGTGCAACTTTGCTTGTGAGTTGTAGGACCGGAATTACAAAATAGAATTTGCTGTTCCAGGTCTGCCCCACTACAGAATGAAGAGCTCTGTTTGAAATAAATCAATAGCATTACTGTGTTGTAACTGCTGCTACAGCGTTAAAGAGCTGTAGCTTGGTTTTATTTCAGATGATCCAGAGTGTCACGTTTAGCTGGCTTCCCGGTCTAGCAGAGGGAAGGAGGATGGTGCTCTGGTGGGTGGCTTTTTATAGCACTTCCAAAAAAAAAAAAAAAAAAAATTGTTTGTTTTCTGACAATTATGTTCTTGAATGGAGGGATGCAAGCCTTTTTCTTGTGCCTTCCCAGGAAGAGGAGCTGTACGCGTGCCAGCGAGGCTGCAGACTCTTTTCCATTTGTCAGTTTGTGGACGATGGCATCGATTTGAATCGAACCAAACTGGAATGCGACTCTGGTAAGATTTCAGTACTCCTTCAACATCCTGTAAAGTGGAGACATAACAGAGGCGAGAGCAGGAAGGTCTGAAAGGGTGTTATTAAATCGGGGGGATTACTTCAGTTGCTTTCTGGTTTTGTTTAACAACTTCTTAGAGTTTATATACAGAATATGAAAAAAAAAAATCTTAGGGAAAGGTTGTCTGTTCTCTGTGAGTTTCTCCTTACCTGAGCCTCAGTGTTGCTATTTTCACGAATTTCTTAAGTATCATTAGTCCCTGTAAACAAATTAGAAATAAATTGTTTTACTACAAACAGTTTGTCATAGAAAACACAAAATGGCTGGGGAAAAAAATCCAGTCAAATGAACACTTTTCCTTTAATAATTCCATGTGACAATTAGTGCCATTTACAATTCCTGACAAACTTGTATATACAAGTGAATCGTTCGGAGAGAGTAAGAACACAGATCTTAATGTGCTCTCTGCCTTGTAACTTGTGGTCTAGGCTACATCCTGAGGCTTACCTACAGCTAAACTCTTGGGAATGAGGTATGTGTTTTGTTTGAAATAGGCCATTAAATACTTGTGACTAATTCTCTCAGATTATCCGTGTTAGAGCAAAAATTGCACAGTGAATATGAAATATGTGTACCATAGGCCAGTTATTACTGGGTTTGGAATTGTATAGAGCTTTCCTCCAATAATATTGAGGCAGCTGATTCACAGTTTTATTCAGAGGAAAGCGGGAAAGGTAGGAGCTCTCCATCAATATTTCCAATACAATTAGGCACCAAGACAGCACTTAAAGGAGGTTTTATCCTCTCAGTAGCTCATAAAAACAAGAGGGCTAGTGGCTATCTCTGAGAGCTGGTAGAAGGTACGCCAGTAGAAAGCCTGACATGTAAAGATGCTAATGTGCTACAAAACTGCATTAAATACTCCAGAAATGGGCTAATGCTCTAGTCTGTCATACACTGCGTATAGCTGTGATACAGCATGTCAGTCTAGTTGTCAAACCACACATGAGAGAGTGCCATAAAAAAAGAGTAACGTAGCAATAGACCACATGTAGGGGTAATTGAACAGTTGCTTACTTTCTGGTTTAACTCCTTCCTGAGGCTGTTGTCTTTTGCTGGCTTATGTTCTGTAATCTGTTACACTGGTTGGTGCTCTGACTAAGTATTCCATGCTTGGCAAGATATATCTTGGCTGATCTGCTCAATTCTGTCTTCTGATGCTTCTTTCTGCCTACAAACACTAGTTGGGCGGCAGTTTTACCATAGAATTGCTGTTCAGGTGCTATGAGCTGCATACTCAAATGCTTAGCTGCTGATGCCGTGCTGTTCTTAGCCTTTATGATGGTCCATTTGTTCCTGTGGAAAACTGGGAGAGCTCCTGTCCTTGGTGTTGCTACTTGGCTTGAGTCTTTGGTTCGGGTAGTGCTGCAACATTGTCCACCTAAGCTATAGTGTTTTGGGGCAGAGCTATGCCCACGTATTGTCTGCCCAGTACCTCCATGGGCAGAACAATCTAAATTATTATCTCTGAATAATCTAGATTTCTTGATCTTCATGGTCTCTAGTGAACAATTAATAGAAGGTTTCTGTAAAACAAAACATTGTCTTCATTTTTCATTTTAAAAAAATTATTCCATAATACTTTCTAATGCAGTTTCTGTATTCTTCTCACTATCAGGAAAACACTCCTTTGGTTTTCCTGTAATACCATGACCTCTGCTGTTACTTCTAAGGGATGTAATGGACTGATGGTCCCTCTATTCCTTCTAGGATTCCAGCCTATGTTCTCTGAAGTAAAAACTCATGTTTTATGTGTTATGTAGAAGAAAAACTATAGTAGTTGTGGGAGGATCAATGAAAACTTGCATCCGTAAGCTTTTCCAGGGTAACGTTGCTGATCAGTTGCTCTGATTGCATTCAGACTTCAACTGCCTCATCTGTCTAAGACTTGATTCCTTAGCCTTTGTTAGACCTCAGAGCAAATGCTACCCGTGGAGTGATTGCAATATCTTTCCCTGCAAATGGGTTTGTCAGTCTTCTAACTGCTGCTTAGTTTCTGATCCAACTTATACTGAAAATGTTTTCTTAACTAAAACGCAGAATTTGTCTTCTCATTTGGGGAATTTCTTCCTTGCAGCCTGTACGGAAGCATACTCCCAATCTGATGAACAATATGCTTGCCATCTTGGATGCCAGAACCAATTGCCATTTGCTGAGTTAAGGCAAGAGCAAGTAAGTAGATGACATGTTTTTCAAATACCACATACTTGTTTTCTGTTCAGCGTGTCGTCTTTTTTTTTAATTTCTTCAAATGTAAGACAAACCTTCCTAAGGACTGAAATCTAGGTGTGGGGCGAGGGGTGAGCAGGAACATGACTTTTGTCCTTTTCATGTAAAAACAAATGGAAAACCAGTTAATGTTGTGCTTGCAGTTAATGTCCCTGATGCCAAGGATTCATCTCCTCTTTCCTCTGACACTGGTGAGATCATTCTGGAGTGACATGATGGATTCTGCTCAGAGCTTCATAACATCCTCATGGACTTTCTATCTTCAAGCAGATGATGGCAAAATTGTCATATTCCAGGTGCCTGCCTTTTTGGTTGAGATTAAGGCAACTAGATGTTCTGGGTGCTAAATGCCTTTAACTCTGCTCCGTCCAGTCACAGAAAGGACTATGGAGCACTATGAGAAGTGTTTAGTTTTTGCTAGTATTTCACTGCCTTTAGGACTGGTGCAGGGAGCGGGTCAAACTTGGGTGAATGGTGCATGTCTTAAGCTTAAATTCCGTATTAGTTCTGAAAATGTCAATGATTAAGATCAGTGGAAGCCTGCTAGCAGGATCTCCTAACTCCTTATTTTGTTTTAGTCAAAGCCAGAAGTACAGTATGTCCCACAGCTTGATCAGGAAACTGGAGATACAAGAGGATCCTTGTCGCTGAGTAAAACAGCCTGTAAGTTGTTCTTTGTGCTTTGGAAGAGCAAATGCAAATGTTCCCTGTCGTGCAATAAAAAATGAAGTTGCAGGTGGCACATGAAAGCAGATTTTAGAAAGCTAAAATATAACTGTGTTTGCCGTGTAGACTGCACTATGCATGCTTAGCGAAGTCTGTGGTAAAAACGAGGCTCTGCTGGAAATAGAAACATGCAAGCTAGGGCCATTTTAAAGTTTTTTTTATGCATTCTGTAAACAAGCTGTGTGGCATTTGAGTCTTCTACTTTTATTGCTCCCCTGACTGCTGTTTCTGCTGTTGTATTTCAGCAGACCTACGTCCAGGAAGTTCACAGACATACCGAGGACTTTTTGAAGAGCGAGAAAATGACAGCTTTTTCAAGTGTCTTTCCATGTACGTATATCCTAGAATGTCTATACCTAGTAAGGAGGGTAACGGCCTTCCCTTTGCGTGTATGTTGTAAGATCTCAAAGTGCTACAAGTCTGTTGGGGTCAGGATGCACAGCAGTTAAAACTGGCTCTCTGTTTGCGATTGCGGCTTTTCTGTGCTGGCCCCGTGTTATTTGCAGGCTATTCTGCCAACTTTGATTCTCCTTCCCATTTCAGTTGAACTTCATATCGATAATTTCCTACACTGTCTTTTGAGTGTGTTCTGTGAACTGTTTAATCAATGCTGTTTTGCCTGTTCTTTAGCTCTGGCTATGTTTCAGGGCAAAGCACTTGTTTTGTATTTTGATTTGGGACTGTCTGATATGAAAGGAACTGTCATGTCTCACTTTCAGTCTGAAAATACCCAGTATAGCTTTATTAAAGCGTTGCTGAAGATCAGCGTGTTGGTTCTTTCCCTTACTCCAGTTACTTTCTCCTTAAACACTTCCACATGAAGAATCAGTGAATTGCATCCAAAATGTGTAACAGAAAAATCTGTTTTTAAAATTGTAGGTGGGAGGATGCTTAGGGATGAATAAACAGAATCCTGCAAGGTTTTTTTTGTCTGTGAAGTCAGATTACTAAATAGGCTTTAGAGTACCCAGGAGTCTGAAGTGGGCTGTGTAGCTGAAAGAGCTAGAGACTAATGAATCAGCAGGAAATGCAGTCAAAATTGAACCAAACATTTTAGAGGCTCCATTGTCTCGTGTTCGGTATATGAAATCTAGTAACATTCTTTTCATTTCAGAAATTCCAGTTGGATTTTAACCACTACGCTCGTCCTCTCAGTGTTGGTGTTGCTCTGGATTTGTTGCGCAACTGTAGCTACAGCTGTAGAGCAATATGTTCCATCTGAGGTAACTCTGTTTTATAACTTAAAACACTTTGAATTTATTCGTTATATTACTTTTGTATTACAGCCGTCTAGAGACTAAGAAACGTTTGGGGGGAGGTTCAACTAGAAGGAGTGGAGGTGGTGTTGTTTTTATTTATTTTGCAGGTAGCAAACCAGTTTTCCTATTTGAATGTTGATTTTCATAACCAAACAATTCCTGCTCATTCCTGTGGCTGATAGGTGCTCTGAGCCTTACTCAGCCAGCCCAGATGTGATGTCTTTTGGTTTGTAGCGCTCTCCTCTTGACAGCCTTCAGATTACTCTTAAAAAATGGAGGCTGCTACTAATTTCTCTGGGCTTAAAGCTATACCGAGGGTTGGGTGGCGTAGGTGGAACCCAGTATGGGTTTAATCTAGGAGGATCCATAGTGAGAACAGAAGTGACAGCGTATTATTGGTGAGCGCAGAGAGTCTGATCGGGGGGGAACTGGCTGAACTCGCATCTCTAGTGCAAACAAGGCTTGCGGTATTGGCAAACTAAAGGAGCTGTTACACAAGCTCTTATCTGCTGTTGTTCTGGCAGATTTAACACATTTCTTTTGGACTCAAATCTAGTTCCAGCCATGAATTTCAGACGTTACAGAAGGCCTGGGGATTCACTTGTGTTGAAGGGCTGCAGCCATTGGAACCAGGAATGTAGTTTCATAGTGAAATGCATTTCTGTCTTCAGTACGGAGAGTCTTAAAGTAAATTGTTTACATATTTCAGAAGCTGAGCATCTATGGAGATCTGGAATACATGAATGAACAAAAACTGAACAGATATCCACCCTCTGCACTTGTTGTGGTTCGATGCAAGACTGAGGAACATGAAGAAGCAGGACCTCTCCCTACAAAAGTCAATCTGGCTCAATCAGCCATTTAAATACGTCTCCATTGGATCCAATAGACTAATTCTTACAGAGCTAGCAACTCCTGATTGTTTGTGGTGGTTCTTCAGACAAGAAGCTTAGCAGCCAGTCTTTAAATGCAAATAAAGTTACAGAATCAACAAATGTCATGGGATTTTGTTTTCAACTAGTAGTGAAGATTCAGACATCTTGAATTTATGTTTGTTTCCAGACATAATCACTTTCCACTGGTGTTTGCTACGTGTCTCTTTGCTTACAAAAGCTGTAAGCATGCTTTCCACTTTCAGACTTCTTTGTGTGTTCTAGGATGTAATGTGTACATTCAGAGTTAGCTTTGTAAAGGTATAAGAAATTTTAAGTAGGCGGGAGATGCCTTTTTAGTGTTGCACTTTCTGTTGTAGTTAAGAGAAAATATTATAAAATTATCTGCTGAATTTTTGTACTTGTTAATGTCCATGCACCATGCAACAACCCTGTCTCCAAAACCAGAAATATATTTTTTTCTACAGTGTGGCAGTATCCAAGATGGAAAGCATTTGTGAAGTATCGCAGGCTAGAACTCAGTTTGTGAAAGATGGAAACTTTGTTAAAACTTATGGGCATATCCCTTCACACAGGGAACATAACATGATTGATTATTTTGTCAAACTTTAGCCTTTAAGTCTTAAATTGCTTGTAAAGTTAGCACCTGTGTTTTCTGAAGAAATTCTACTTTCTGTTCTTGATTAACTATTCTAGTCTTGTAACTTCATTTACAGAAACAAGTTGATTCCTGAGAAATGAGAAGAGACAAATAAAATTGACTGTATAGAAAATGTTGACTGTAGAGCTTTTTGCTACGGTTAATTATTGACCACAACGTGTTTAGTATGAAAGCCTCTCTGTGACATTCCCCTCATGGGCAACGTGACCTGATTTTGCTGTATGATTCACTAACGCAACAACAACAATGTCTCTCATCTATTTAACAGTGTCCCCGCTATATTTTTAGTGGTTATTTCTTTGAGGAGATTACTGTGTGCTGGTTCCCATAGCATGGACGAGTTGGGGGTATATGTGATTTAGTTTAAGGTCTCTGTAAGTGTTTGAAAGATGGCTAGAACGCGTGATTTCCAGCTCATTGTCGTGTTTTGTTGATTATACAGAACTGCTTGAAGGCTTAAAAAAAGAAAAAAGGGAAAAAAAAAAAAAAAAACAACCCAAAACCAAACACCACCTCTTCAGGTTTTGAATTCTGGTGAGAGCCGTAGAGGTTCTGGAGGATACAGCGACGCGTTCCCTCGCTGTTAGAACTGGTTCAATAGCTATTCCTAATGCGGCTGTAACGCTGAGGGTTGTGTAACTGCAGAGGATGGAGCCTTGCAGGGGCCGTGAGCCTGGGAGCACTCGAGCGGTTTTTCTTTTAATGAGGTTTAAGAGCACTGAGCGATGCTTTGTTTTAAGCAGGCTTGTATCAATGTGCGGAAATTGCAATTTGAAGTCTTAAATTAGGAGTACCTCTTTTGTGCTAATTTCTTCAGTGGGACAACGTGGTAGCCCAGAAACGTGGGTGCCAGCAGCTGTTGATGGGTACCTTCGTGCGTGGGTGCCATTACTGCAGAGGCCTCAAGCGCGACTGCGGTGAAAATGGATGGGCTGATGTTTTTGGAACGCTGTTCACTTGCACGATGGCAGGGGCGGGAAATCCCTCTGCAGCAGTGATTCAGTTGAGATGTTTCTGCTCACGTAGTGCAAAGCTCAGCACGCAGCCCTCTTTCGGTGCGGGATGCCAGTGTTCCGCTTGGAGCGGTATCAAATGTGACGCGTGTGACGGATGTTCCAAAATTACCTTGTAAATATGGGCCCTATGTCAGTGATTATTGCCTGTCGTCTTAGCGCTATATTGTTGGGGATTGCCTTTCCAGAAGAGGCTTCGGCAATCCCAGTTTTGCTAACTGAATGACTGTCATGGAAATGTTTTCAAGTCTGTTTAAAATGTTTTCCTTTGCTTTTAGGTGTAGTTGCAGAGGGAGTGTTAGAGCTTCAGGAAAACCTGTTTGCCTGTTTCCAATGTGTGCGGTACAGCCTCTGTAATGTTGATGGCTTGATTTCACAAAACTTCCTCTTCCAAAACGTTTTGACTTTCTTGCTTAGATTCCTAGGCTTGAGTTAAACAGCTTCTGCTCTCGTTTGGCGCTGTATCTGCCTACAACAAAGGGAGGAAACTCAACAGAAGTTTTACGGGTTTTGTCTTTTGTTCGCTGTTTAATGACATTCCAGCAAAAGTAATCTGTGCAGTGAAGCCAGTGATTCAGTAACCGTGCTGTTAGGTCACAGGATACGCCGTGCCTGTGGCAATCTGTCACTTGGCGCTACTGTCTCCAGAGCGAGCCAGAGCCTGGAGAATTTGTTAAGTGTTGTACTTGGAAGCTCTTGTCAAAGTGTCTTCCCTCAGTAAAATCAGATACTAGCTAGGCTGCAGGAATTGAACCGTTTCTCAAGATTTCTAATCTAAGTGGAGTATTTAAGCTATCTTGGCATTTGGCTTTGCAAAATGGCTTGTCTGATGAATTTTTTTTTTTTTTTAAACTGTTTGACTTCCTGACGTGCTCGTTTTCAGAGGCTGCAGCCTGGGTTTGGTCTCTGCCCAAGACCACCGTTTACACGAAGGGCCTTGAATTACTGAAACGGCAGGAGGAAAGCATTTTATATTCTCTTTAGGCCTGTGTTCAACTGAACTTGTATCAGATTTTAAATGGAATCATCTTGACGCAAATGAGGCAACCCTCTGAAGTGTGTGCAGTTTGCTGCTGGCAGAAATAGCCATGGTACGTTTAGGGGGGTTTGGGGTGGGTTTTATTTAGGTGCTAGAATTAACGATAGTCTCCTGTCATACTGGATATCTTAATCTGTGCTCCCTCTTCAGCCTCTGAGATCTTCGGTAAGGATTTTATCTCTTTTTTTTTTTTTCTACTTCAGAAGGACTTGCTTGTTTTTGTTGCTTCATTCGCATGAGCTCATTTTTTCTGAACTAGCGGTTTTTGATGTGGGATAACTGTTCTAAAACCCAACCGCCTGGCTGGCTACAGCTGAGCTTGAGCATCTTGGTGGAGGAAGCAGATGGTGGCAGAAGTCAGGTCTTACGGACCTTTGCCTCTAAGAGTGGGTTTACCCCACATCTTACACATGGCTTGTTTCATGGGGTACGGATAGCCGGCTTGACCGTGCTCTTACATGGAACTCAGCAAACTCGCAGTCGCCTAACGAGCTTTTTGAAGGCTCAAAATAGTCCTTCTCTATCAAGTCCAATTAGAAACTTAAACTTCCTCTTTATAAACAGATCCCAAATTTAAGATAACGCAGGTTTTAACCCTTAGTCCGTCACTCTTCCCTATTGCGGCGGGTGCCCAGGCTTGCAGGCTGTTTGCTACTTGGGGTTTCGTGTTTTCACCCAAAATTCCCCTCAGAACAGGAGAGCACCACATTTACCAGTGACGTATTCCTGTGAGAAGCTTCTGCTTTGGACAAACTGGTGTTGCCACGCCGAAGGAGGAGCTCCTTCCTGGAGACTGTAGTTCATTCTGGCTGGTCTGTGAGCAGGCGAGTGCGGGGTTGGCAGATGCCCGTGTCAAGAAGCGTATATTAACTCAAAGTTAATGTAACGGAGAGTGAGGTGCGTGTCGTGTGTGGGGATGGAGAGGGAAGTAGCTGTAATAATTATTCTTCCATGTCGGGTGTTACTTGGTGCTTTGAATCATGTTGAGGCAACTGTCTCGGGGCCAACTTACAGGCAGTATAGCTGCCAGCTTCTCCTCCAAAGCCCTGGTGAGCTGGTTTTGCTACTGCTTGGGGAGGAATCACCGTCTTTGGAGGCACCTCAGTCCTGTGGAGCCTCCTGCAAGCAAGAAGAACACAGGCTCCTCGAGGACTCTCTGCCAGTGCTTTTTCTCCCCCCTAGCCCCATGGCAAAGCTGCCCGCTCGTGACATCTTATCCTTGAAGCTGCAAAACTCCGCTCTGCCTGTGCTGTGCTGAGGCCTGCTGCCAGTTTAGAAGGCTGCAACCGATTTGTGAGTTCATATTAGCTACAGGCCTGGAAATTCAAGTACGCAAGTGAAAAGGAGGACCCTGGGGGATTTGCGATGCCTGTGCTCGTTGCCCAAGCAGGGAAGCTATTCCAGAGGGTTGTATCCTGCCCAGGTCTGCTGAGATCTGATCATCTTGCAGGAGCCTGGGCTGATGCTGCTACAAGGTGAGTGTGTCAGCTCTCTGGAAGGAGGTGGGGAGAAAGGAGACTTGCGTGAACATGATCAGACTCTTCCCTTAAGCTTTCCTTGTGAAGGGGAGTTCTCCCTGACTGGCACCAGGGTAAATGTGTTTGGCATTGGCTGGAGGTGAGTGTTCGTCTTCCAAACGGGGGTTCTCTGCAGCCAAAATCTCCGTGTCCTTTATGACTTGCCTAATGCCCTGCTGTGAAACCAAGATGGAGCCAGAGGAATGAGAAACAAACCAGAAAACCTGCTTCCCACTGGAGCTGGAGCACGGGCTCAGCACTGTGTTATGGTTTGAGAAAACTCATAACAACTTATCACCTGATGGACCTCTCCCCACCCGGGAAGGGGAATCGGGGAAAGCAAGGAAACACAAGCGTTGAAATATAAATAGATTTAATAGGATAAGACTAAATAATTAACAATAATACTAAAGAACCAGTATTAATCCCAACACTAATATAAGATATACAAGAATTATACTCAGCCCATTCTCTCAGCAGGAAGCCACGCACTCCCGGCAGGGGACAGCAAATGTGGGACGCTGCGAGCGCAACGGCTTCGGGAGGAAGGGAAGGGCTCAGGGGTCCGGCACCGGGGCAAGGAGTTTCTCTGGACTGTCGCCATCAAGGGAGAGAGAAACTGCGCAGAAAACTTTATAATTTATATGGAATGTGACGTTCATGGTATGAAATAATCCTGTTGGCCAGCCTGGGTCAAATGCCCAGGCCTTGCTCCTCCTCATCCCTGCACCCGGCAAGGCTTGAGAACACCGAGACCTTGAATCCCACATGGCATAGCTGGCTATAAAGTAAATATTTTCACGAATTCAGACGCTAGAGTCTTCCGAAAGTGAAGATTTCCCCTGCATTGGAAGAGAAATTAGTCCTGTGTCGCTCAACCCAGGACACATGCCTTCCCCGTCCCCTCCTGCTTGCGTGTCCGGGCAGCAGCTCCCTGCCTTGCTCTCCTACCTCTGTTGGGTTTCGTATCCTGGTAACATCGCTCCTGTTAGGTGCAGAAGACTCCCGGCGGTCCTTTGAGCTCTGTAGCTCTGGGAAGCATGAACAAAACTCACCCCCAGGTACGGTACTTCTCTTCGGGGGGGGAAAAACCTTACGTGCAGCTGTTTCCTAAAGTGCACGTGTTCTCGGTAGCGGTGTTTGTCTGACCTCTTTATCGCTGGTTTCTGTGAGATTTCGGAGTTGTTTCTACTTAACCTAATTTGATACGAAAGGCAAGTATTGGTACAAAGCGCTTGGACTTGCCTTAGTGTTTGTTTCACGAATGGGTCACTAAGTTTTAAAAGGCGATTTGGTCGATTGCTCTGTGAATTAAATCTGGGCTGTGTTTCCACCGAGGCAACTTTTGCTTGTATGTAAAAATAAAGGAATACGTTATATATTCCTGGGTAAGGTGGTATGAGAACTAGAAAGGCATACCTTGCGTGGCTACTGCGCGCTGCTTCCGTAAACCGTCTTTTATTCCTTTCCTTCTAGAGAAATGGCGATGTAGCCGCTTTTGATTCAGCAAAGTCCTTCTCTGAAGAAAGAGGTAATGAATAAAACGCAGAGCTTAACATTTTTATTATTAGAGTATAAATCAATTGAAACTATCTAGGTACTGTAAAATACAAGCAGTATTTCTGGTCTGTTGAGACTGATTTCCCCCCGCTCCTGTGTAGTGAAACGTCCAGACTATAAGCACAATAAACTTAAGCTGTTGTCTGTTGGCCTGGAGTTGGCAGTCTTGTGGTAGAGCGGCGTGATAAGTAATCCTTGGCTGCCACGGAAAGGCTCATCGTGAACTTGCTATAGGCTTTCTGTACGTTTTTAATAGCCAATTAAATTCAGCAAATTTTGACCATTTTAAGAAGGAGACGGTGAGACCAAACAGAATCAATAGCAAACCTGTGGATCAGGTTGCAACAACATTTCATCACTGCCATTATTCTACACCCGTGTCTGTTTGCAGCTGTTGTGGTTTCTGGTCAAAGGTGTTGTCTTGTAGAGGCGGACATGCTGTAATTCACCACTTTTCTTTTAAGCTGAAATGTTCTGTGTTTGATTCCCGCTCGAGCGTGACGGAGGGGGTGGTAACTGCAGCCGGGATCCCTTTGCCGTTGAGCAAAGGCCGTGCCTTCACTGCATTCATACAACACAACAACTAAATAAAGATGAAGCTACAACAAATTCTAACTTTTCGATCAAAGCTCTTTAAGTTCAGAAGTACCAACATCCAATTATACAAGCAGGGTTGTCTTAAGTGCCCCAGTTATGTGCTTCTCGGGTGCGGACATTAATTTTTTTTCCTGTTGGTCTGGAAATACAAAGGAAAATACGATGTTGGTTTAAAGACAAAGCGCTGGTGCTGCAGAGAGCTGAGCTGCTCCGTGTTGCTCGTACGTGTGCTGCCCTGGTGTTGCAATGACTGTGGGTTTGTCATTTGTCTTCCGGTTTTATTTACGTACGTGACTTTCTGGAAGTTGGAGTCCCTGGAAGGCTGTTGCCCTCCGTACCCCGGAGACATCTTTGGGGAGGGAAAAGGCTGCTCTTCATCCGGTTCTCGCCATTTTGAGCTGATAATTCAGCCACGTCCTGTGGGACTGTGAAAGTCCTGGTTGGGGCAGAAAGCCCAAAATACTGTCAAGTGAAATTTTTACCTCTTGGGGAGTTTTGCCGTGGGCTCTGGGAGGGCGCCTTCCCAGCCTTACACTGACCTGCCTTGTGTTTCAGCTGCTCCCACCGTGCAAAGGGCATTGCTGTCCCATGGAGTTGGGTCTTCTCCATCCCCCTGCATCCGAGTGCGTTGGGCGAGCTCCGATGCAGACACAGCATTTGTGCCGCTCGGTCCCAGGGCTCCATAATGGCAGCACAGCCTCTGCCACACTACAAGCAGCGTAATTCCCTGCAAGTTGTTGTTTAACATCATCATTTGGCTATTAAAACTCAACTATCGATACCCAAACACCAGTAGCCCCCTGCCACTCCTGCATGTAGAACCCCTCAAACATCACCCTTGTGGCTCGGTGCTGTTCCCCTCCAAAACACCTTGACCCTTCCCCAGCCCCTCACCTCTTGCTCTTGCCTCCTGACAGACCGCTGCCATCCACGCAGTTGCACATGGAGATGTGTCTGCATCTCTGCCATGGCACTGCTTGTCCTTGTGGCCACCGTGGGCTTGGCGGTGGTGCTGGGGCTCCTGTCACACACGCCAGGTTGGTATCCCAGGAGTTGGTTTTTTTTTTTTTTTTTTTTTTTTGGTAAGGGTGGCAGAGAATGGCATTGCATGAGAAGAGCCTTTGTGTCCATCACCATGCTTCCCAGCACAGACCAGGAAGAAGGAAAGGGACCGCCAGCCGTTCCTCGGCTCGGGTGTCCTGCTCCATAGGGCTGTGGTAGCTCTGGGTGGTATGGTCACGCTTCAGACTTACTGGTCTCATCTTCTGTACTTGGATCACAACCACCCCATGCAGCGCTACAGGCCTGGGGCAGAGCAGCTGGAGAGCTGCCTGGTGGAAAAGGATGTGGGGGTGTTGGTCAACAGCCGGCTGAATATGAGCCAGCAGTGTGCCCAGGTGGCCAAGGAGGCCAACAGCAGCCTGGCCTGTGTCAGGAACAGTGTGGCCAGCAGGACTGGGGCAGTGATCATCCCCCTGTACTGGGCACTGGTGAGGCCCCACCTCGATACTGTGTCCAGTTTTGGGCCCCTCACTGCAAGAAAGACATTGAGGTGCTGGAATGGGTCCAGAGAAGGCCAACGGAGCTGGTGAGGGGTCTGGAGCACAAGTCTTGTGAGGAGCGGCTGAGGGAGCTGGGGGTGTTCAGCCTGGAGAGAAGGGGGCTGAGGGGAGACCTTCTCGCTCTGTACAACTGCCTGAGAGGGGGGTGTAGAGAGGTGGGGGTCGGTCTCTTCTCCCAGGTAGTAACTGATAGGCCAAGAGGAAACGGCCTCAAGTTGGGCCAGGGGAGGTTTAGATTGGATATTAGGAAAAATTTCTTCACTGAAAGGGTTGTCAAGCATTGGAACAGCCTGCCCAGGGAAGTGGTTGAGTCACCTTCCCTGGAGGTATGTAAAAGCCGTGTAGACGTGGTGCTGAGGGACATGTTTTAGTGGTAACTTGGCAGTGCTAGGTTAACAGTTGGACTTGATGATCTTAAAGGTCTTTTCCAACCTAAATGATTCTATGATTCTATGACTCTGACAGGAACATAGCAGAGATTATTCCTGGCCCCTGGTTATTTCCATAACAACAAATCAATTTCAGAGATCCCCCTTTCTTCCCTTTGATCTGTTCTTCATACCACAAAAATGTTGAACAATAAAGTATTTCTGGCTTTCCCTCCAGTGAACCGCTTCTGCGCAGCCTCCAATAACCGCACAGGCTTCTTGTGCGATGACAAAGTGACCTGTGTCCCTGCCAGCCAGGTCTGCAACACAGTCAGCAACTGCAGGAGTGGAGAGGACGAGCGGGAGGAACTCTGTGGTGAGTGGTTTTGTTTGTTACCATCCTCCCCGCGCTGGTCTTCCTATCGTGAGACGGAGCAGCCGGTGTCCCTCTAATCCTGCTCCGCACTGCTGGATGCGTACGTGAGCAGATAAGCCTGGTAGATCCTTTGTAGGGCAGACGCTCAGAGATGGCACTGCCTAAAACCCAGCGGGAATGCCAGGAATCAAAGACTCCAAGCTCCTCTGATCTTCCAAGGGCTTTTTTTAAACCATGATGCAGCTTTCCTCCATTGGTTAAGCTGTAAGCCTACGTCGTTAATTTATAGTCCAGTTACACTGGACAAAAAACTTACTAAAGGAGAAGTGTGGGGCACCCAGACTCTGCTTCTGGCTCTTCCATGAGCATCCCGTTCCCTTTCCAACCGCAGCTTCCCCATCTGCGGTGGCATTCATGCCCTGACACCGCATGGGGAAGGACAGACTGACCCACCCCATGACAGCAGCCTTTGGTAGCTGCTGCCCCAGTCCATGCCCAGTGGAGTTGAGCACGCGTCCTCTGTGTCCGCCCGTGCAGGTGACTTGCCCCGCAGCCTTCCGGGACACCTGGTTTTCCGCTGCAGTAACCCCGCATACTGGGTCTACGCCGATCAGAGGTGTAATGGGATGAACGACTGCGGAGACTGCTCTGACGAGACAGGGAGCTGTAAGTCTCTCTTCTGGCTGCTGTTGGGCAAAAGGTCTTTTCTGCTGATGGATTGCAATAGGTTGTCTAAGCGTGGTGCCCACTGCTGCTGCTGGAAATGCTGGGAGGCTGGCATCCACTGCTAAAACACAAAATAGCTGGGACAGGACACGAGTACAAACTGTGTGGACTCCCTCCCGTCAGCTGCCAAGGGCTCTGTGTCAATGTCTGTTGGCAACCATGAGGGGAAAGGCTCCGTGCCTTGCTCCCAGCCCCAAAAGTCATTCCTCCTCTGTGGCTTGCTGAGCGCGGAGCAGTTTCGTTGGGATGTGTAGCTGTAGGCAGCAACGATCATTCAAACTAGCCTTTGGTTGTTGGTCAGGAGATGGGTACATTTCTGAGTCGGGGGGACTGAACGCTCCTCAGCAGCTTCAAAGCCATCTACACCCTTCTCTCGCTAAAATGAGCAGCAGGTTTGTTCCTAAGTCGCCCCTCTGGTTTTGAACCTCAGGCGAGACCTGCCCATCTGAGCAGCTTTCTCTAGAGTGGCTTGCTAAAAAAAGTACAAACTACAGTTAGTTGTTCCTCCCAGGGTGACATGTCTGCCATGAAGGTCATCACAATGTCACACTCCGTGGTTGCCTCCCTTAAGTAGCATCAAGCGAGTGTCCTTTTTGGTGGGTTCACAGGCGCAAGGTCATCACCAGTGGCTTTGCAGTAGCTGCCGGGGGGTGAAAGGGTAGCTACCCACCTAAGAAAGGAGGGAAGGGGCCAGTGCAGCAGAAGCATTTCTGTTCCCTGTTTTCCATCCCTCCCAGTGGCTGCCTGCCCCCCTTGTGGGTCAGAATGGTGGAACTGCAGCCCTGTGCTCTACGAGTACTGCTCCTGCATCCCCAGGAGGCTGTGCCAGGACGGCATCCAGCACTGCCACAGCTGGTCCGATGAGTATATCTGCAGACCATGAAGTCTTGTCACCCAGCAGCGCTGGAGATCGCAGAGTGCTTCCTGCGTTGTCACCTTTGAGCCGTGGTGTCCTCCTGCTCTACCAACTGCTCAGGAAGCTCCAACCCAAGCAAGTCCTCATCAGCATGTGGTGACACTGAACAGGGATGAAGTGCTGTGCTTCTAGCCTACGGCAGCCCATGCTGCAGGTGAGACACCAGCTATGGGACACCTTCACAGATTCTCCTGTTTTGTGAGGGCAAGTCCTTTCTACATGGGCAAAGCACCATCTTGCAGCATTGACTCCATAGCTCGATGGGTTGTGTGCAGGCTGCTGGAGACCACTAGCTTCTGGTGACATAGATACTGAGTCTGGCCAACCCTGGGTGAGGGACTTCTCCAGAATGGACATGCTGGTGCCTCTGCAGGCAGCCAAATGAAGGTACGTTGAGGACTACCCTAAAGAGCAGGAGCTGAGTGAGGTGAGCCTTTCCAGCCCTTGGGTTGGCATTTCCCTCTGACACATCTTCACACTCCTGATCCTTGTGGGCAGGAGGAGAACCCTGTCTTTGTGTGCAAAGCACACCTGCAGGTGGTTTCAGCAGCAGCTCTGAAGGCTCCACGTTGATGCTCCCAGGACACTTCCTCAGGAACGCTGTGCTGAGGGTGACGCGGTGGGGAGCTGCTGCACAGGCCGCCTCCCGCCCTCTTCTCAATCCATGAAAGCCAACGTGGAGAGTGTAATGGCAAGGAAGACTGCAGTGGGTGTTTCAGTGTTTGTGGGGACAAATCCCCGTGTCCCTGTGACCACGTAGCCATCCCTGCAGGTCAGGGACAGGGAACTGGCGCATATATAAAATGCACTTGTCTCAGGGCTGTGCAGTTCTGGAGCAGCAGCTCAGCAGGTTGAGAATGGCCGTGGGGCTGGGATGAGTTTGTGCTTGAAGATGGCAAAGAAAGGGAGGGAAAAAAAAAAAGTCGCAGCCTTGGAGCAGGGAGCAGCAGAAACTCAAGTGCTGCTCCTGGGGCGGTGAGGGATGACACGGGGTCTGTTCACTGCTCGATTCATTCCTCCACCAGCAGAGCAGGATCAGGCAGCCAAGCCTTCAAAGCAGTCCTCAGGATGTAGATACAGCCACGCCATACAGCCCGCCACTGAAATTTAAGAAAGGTGCCATCTTTCTCTGCTCCTTTGAAAAGCTCCTCTGTGTCTAAAACATCATCTCTGAGAAAAGCCCACATTTGCAGTAAGTGCGCTTAGTTTTCTAGGCCCAAAATAAACACCAGGTGATATTCTTCCCACCACCATCCCAGGTCATAGATCTTTAAAAATAAAACCCCGTTCAATCATTTCCTCTCTGCCCTGTGATCTGCAACTCTGCATGTCATCATGGCTTGCATCAACAGTGAATGTTTCTGCTAATTTGTAGCTGGAATACAGCTGTAGGGCTGAGAGATCTTTTAAAAATAGCTTTACTGTATTCTGACTCATACTTTCACCTGGAATGAGATGGCAAAACTCTGCATAACGGAACCAGGACTATGAGAAAGTTTTAAAGACGCATTTAACAACCTGTCCTTCTCCACACCTGGCTAGGACGGATGGTTTTCTTTCTCCGTGCCCATAAAACATTACTGTGGCGCGTTTGGTGCTGCAGCTCAGAAGAGAGGTTAGGAGATTTCTCGGTAAATATTTCTCACTTGCAAGCTTCCAGCCTCCATCAAAGCCTGAAATCGAGATGCACGCTTTTGCTGGAGAGTCACAGACATCTAACACTTCAACAAGGCTGAGCCGGGGTTGGTAAATAAAGCCTGGCTTGTTGTAGCTGCTGTTGTTCCTCTTGTTACCCCAAAGTGTCTTCTGGGGCAGTCAATGAGGAAGTCTTGCAGCATTTCTGAAGGAAATTTCAAGGAGGGGTGATTCAGAGGCAGCGCTACCAGATCAGCCTCTCCTTCCCAGGGAAGGAGAGCTTTCTGATTCAAATTGGGCTCAGGCAGCAACTGTTTGCCTGTTCCTTGGCTTTGAAGCACAACAAGGTCCCTCCGTTGGCAGGGGGCAGGTGGGCTGTGACTGCTGCAGGCTTCTACGGGCCAGCGGTCAAAGAAAGGTGGGAGAGGAGGGGAAGAAGAACCTCATCCCTCATGATGGGAACTACATATGGATAACGGAGCAACTGTAGTTGGTAAGGACTGAACTAACAAGCTGTTAAAAAATATAAAAAACCCTCACGCTCAGCATAGGGCCCAGCCAATGTGATGGGTAAATAAAATTTGCTTTGTATCAAAGATACTGGGACAGCCATGACTTTCTGGAGCCTCCGATGTCTGCTGTGGTTGGGAAGAGGATGCCGGTTAGGCTGACCCATATGGCAACTGCTCTGTTCTCCCAGTCCAAGATTTGTCGATCATTGTCACGGCTCACCTCTGCCAAGTTTTGAGGTGCTCTCGAGGGAGAGGAGGAAAGGGGGCTGGGCACGCAACGTGTGAGCGTGGGGAGTCGGACGTTTGTGCTTGCTGTGTGGGAGACTGCTTCTCCAGCCCAGCGGAGGTCACGTGGTGGTTTGCCTTGGCTGGATGGGGACAACGTTGGGATCTGGGAATTCTTACTTTATTTTGAGACGGATAAAGAAGGCAAATGGTTAAGGCAGGGAAGATTCTTGTGCCACCTTCTCTTTCCTTCAGCAGGAGGGTGAGGAAATGGAGGCAGCCTTAGGGGGCATGGCTGGAAAGAGGAAACCAGACACTCCCCTCTCCTGAGAAGTTTTCTAATTGAGGTAAACCACAAAGAAATGGGGTCAGGAATGTGATCTCTGCATTTAAGATAGCCAGTAAAAGTTTACTGGTGTCAGAGGAACCGACCCACCTGGTACCTGCAGGGTAGAGCCCCGGCTTGCTCTCCGGCTGATGTCCCTGGGGTGCCAGAGCTGGGATTAATGGTCCCCGGGTTAGGAGAGAGGAACCGGGGACACATCCTGCTCTGGATTTACACCTGTGAAGAGCCTAACCAAGATGGACAAGGGAAGCAACAGTCCACAGGCAGCAAGACTCAGTAACCAGCCTGGAAACAGCCAGGGACGCAGCGGGCGGTTTCAGCAGGCACTTGGCTGAGCCCATCTATTGCAGGGTGAGTCTCCTCCTGTAATTTTCTTACTTGCTGCCTTGTTCCCGGTCAGCAGAGGCTGCGTGTCTTACAGAGAGCAATAAACGGAGATGAGTGGGTTGAGGACACAGCAGTAAGTGTGTCTGAGTCTTCCTAGGATAAAATTTGCACCGCAGTGCGTTTAAAAGAGGAAGCCTGCTGTGGTCAGCAAGAAACCTAAGGAAAGGAATAATAGTACCAGGGATGGAAAGTGTAAGACACGCAGTGGTCTAAAACACCCTTTTTGAAAAGAAAAGCTGTAATGTATTATTTTACCAACAAGGCTGTGACCTGGGCAGACCGTTCATGTCAAATCACCGTGTGCCTATTTCCTGGCTCGAGGCAGCAGCTCCCACCTGCTTTACCGATGTGAAATGGAGTTTACGATTCCCCGAGACGCGCATCTCGCTGTGCTCGCACTAGTGGTGGAAGGGCTAGCAAAAGAAATCCGTCGTGGCCATGGGACCAGCTGCCAGCTGCAGGAGGATTATGCTTGAGCACCACAGTCGTCTTCCTCCCCATTGTGACGCTGTTTTGCTAAGTCACTGTTTGTGCCGCTATTTGTCTCAACGGAGGGCCGATGTAGTTGTCAGTGGAAGCTATTAATAGTCTTGAGTTTCTGGGAAAAAATGTAGGGCTTGACTGCAAGGATTCTCGTTTTGTTTGTGGGCTGTCCTTTTTTGAGGCAAATCCATCAATTTAACAGTGAAGAGAGAAAGAGATTTAGCTCTTTATGCATTTTTTGAGGTCAAGTTCCTTTTCTCGGACGCTTCATGATTTCCAAGGATGTGTTGCTTTTCTTGTTGCTGAATTATGGTTGACAACAGTGTAAAAGGAAGATATCCTCTAAATAAGCACTAGGAGAGGAAACCTGTAGTTAAATTCTTGGCCTGATGGGCCTAAGAGCACAATGATGGTCGAGTGCCCAACTCACGGTACTCCTGGCTTCAGACAGACCAACACAGAACGAGTCTGAGAATCTAGGCTTTTGGTGTTTTGGGGTTTTTTTTTATGGCAAATATGTATAATTCTGTGGACACTACCCTGTTTTTAGATGGGAAGTATATTGCAGGCAAGCATACACACCGAGAAAGGGTTTTAAACCACAGAATGTTCTCAAATGCAGTGAATTTGCTTGTAAGGGAGAACATATTACAACTGCAGAGTCTAATCTCTACAGTGACCCAGTTTCAGCTTTCATTTCCTGGGCTAAAATGAGAAAGAGAGGGGACTTCTGTTCTACTTTGGATTTCTGCAATAACCTTTAGCGAGGGGTTACTGTCTCTCTGCCTCCCTCCCCTGGGGCCGGTGCTTATCCTCTTTGCTTCCTGCCTTTGTCAGAGCTCTCCGGGCACAGCCTGGTGCTTACAGGCTGGGGTTTATGTTCTACCACCACTATTAACGTCCCAGGGTGCTTGACCAGCCCAGTGCAGCTTCCTTTCAGATAAGCTGCGGTGATTAGTCTTCTGCCCCTCAGGAGGCGAGAGAGGAGAAGGGATAGGACCAGCTATTTTTCTGAATGACATCTATGGCAGAAGAATTAGTTAAGGATGACAACAAAAACTTTATTTGAAAAAATTATTGTGTATTGAAAATATACAGTAGTATCATCAACCTTCTCCTTGACACTCTCCCTCCCCACGCACAGGTTAACCCACAAGCATATCCCAGCAACCAGCTTTGCCGATGCCGGTCTCCTTTGTTACTCCCTCTCAATATGTCTAAATTCTGTCATCAGCAAGAAAACAACAAACAAAAGACCCACTTCTTTCTGACTCAGTAGGTATTTAACAAATCCCAGTCCTCCACACTGAGGCACAGATGCTTCTGTTTGGAAGTCCTTTCTTTCTCTTGTTCAGCCAAAGCTCTTTTTTTATTGTTCCTTAATTCATGGCTGCTTGCAATCTCCTTTTTCAAAGGTAAATGACAATTTTGAACTTTTTCCTTATAGAACTGCAAGTTTCCAGATGCTTTTGTTTCTGCCTCCACCAGCTTGCATTTCACTACATCCTCTATTCTATGTGTCTTGCCATCTACAGGAAAAAAAAAAATCAAGTTTAAATTTTGGGAAAAACAGAATTATGCTTTAAAATGCATACTTGTGTTGCAAAGTGTTTTGGCCAAGCCAACTTGGAACACTGACTGCTTAAGGCAAAATAACATTTATATTTTAGATTCAAAAGCAGAAGACTCAGTTGTTATATGTTGCCCTCAGCACGCTGCCATGCTGTACTTATCCGGCGGTATAACAAATGAAAAAACTCAAACACGTTGTAATGCAGTCACACAAATGACTGAGATTGCACACCTGAGATGGTCTTTGTACTATAAAAAAAGAAGTACGAAAATACTCCTTGTAGGAAGGAAAACAAATAAACTATGTGATCTATATGTAGTTACATACAGAAACGCAGAGCTGCTGTTCTGGACCTCAAGTCGTCTTGTGACTTCCTGGCCTCCATAACTGCCTGCTCCCACTGCAAAACTGTCTGAAATGACATTTGAACGCGTTAAAATATTTCTTGTAAAATTTACAGAAATATCATTGGAAACAACTCTATGCCTTAGTCCTTGATATTTGGTGTTTTAATACTCCATAAGGACTATTTCTAGAGAGTAAAAGAGACTTAAAACTCCGTACCTGCTCTGCCCATCCCTCTGTTTTGCAGTTACTATGATCAAATTCTTTCAGAGGCACTTTGGAGTGAACCAGGCCTATCTGCATTTGGATCCGTTTAATGACAGCATTAACGTCCTAGTGAAAAGGGAAATAAAGTAAGCAGAGGGGAAGAACATTTGATGACACTTGTCTGGTACACTTAGATGCTCCTTGAGATGCTTACCTTGAGACCTGTCCCAGAAATGTCCAAACAATTCAATTTCTTGAAAGAAAGAAGGTATCCAATTCCCACATCTGTGATTTTAGGGTTACCTGTAAGGTCAAGAATGGTTAATTAAGTTGCAAGACGTGGAGAAAGATGATCAGAATACCAACAAACTGTCTGTTCCAAAAGCTGATATTGGAACAAGGGGGTTTGGACCTTTTTTCTGTAGTATGCTTCAAGTTTTGAAAGTGAGTCAAAACTGACTTTTTCCCTCTAATGATCAAAATACAAATATCACAATATCATTTCTCAAACTATTAAAAATATTTACGTAAGTAGCAAGTGGCTGAGACTACAGGTATGACCTGCGCCTTCTGGAAAGTTGTTGGTAAAATTTGGGGTTGAGTACTTGGCTCATGGGAATCATTAAATTCATGTATTCCTTCAACATTAAGGAGAAGAAATTCTTAATCAGAAAGGCTACAGTTTGCTTCTAATATTAACCCATGAAGTACTTACAAGACAAGTCTAATACCAAAAGATTCTCAAGCCCCTTTTTCAATACTCGTACTGGTGCTGTCATTCTGCGAAGGCCTGCATCTGATAAAGAGTTGTCTTTCAGGAGAAGCCGTTTTACACTGCGGGGAGAGATATAAACACATAGTTTATAGTCATTATTTTAGATAATTTAGCAAAATGTCCTAAAGCTCTGTGTCGGAAGGCAGGGGTCTTCCTGTGCAAACGCTTTGTTAACATTAGTAAAAAGCAGCAAGGAAGAAGCCTGGGTTAGTAGGACTAAGAAATACCTTTATATTGCCCCTGCTAGCTCAACAGACGCACTTGCTTGACCAGCTATTCCCAGAGCTCCCGTGACAAACCGATCCTAGAGCACAAGCATTTGCTAACAGAGACAATAAGGTTCTTTATACACTGAAGCTATTTAAGTCAAGGCTGCCAATCTCGACTCCGGTCAAAACTAAAAAGAGAGAAATGCTTGGCAAATGGGAGAGGGCAGATTTAATAAGAGATACGGCAATGATTTTAAATTAGCAATGAGGTATCATAACATAGATGAACAAAACTCAGGGGGAAAAACATATCATTAAAACATTCTCCAGAGCACTTCAAGACACAGCCTTGAAGTAAAATGCACCAAAATCTTATAGTAACATAATATCCCCTAACTAGCAATTGTCCTGCCTATTGATTTTCTACTTTTCAATCTTTAGTATTAAATAAAATTACAAAAAATCTTTTTTTAAATGTTAATTAATTAAGTATTCCACATACTGCTTGCAGAAATCTCTATCTGGAACACTGGTTTGGTTAAAAAAATTGGCTGATAAAGTTCTCTCTTGAAAAGGGAAATGAAAGTGTAAAAATTCCAAATGCTCAAGATGCAGGTTTTGTGTTTTTTATATAAAAAGTTGATTTAAAAATATGAGACAGTAAATTATCTTGCACATCTTACAATTCAGTATGTGCTTTGGATATAGTAAATTTTGTATTTTGTTTACCTCAAGAACGTGTTTTATGAACAACCAAAATCTTCAAACTTACACGTTTCTGCCTGTGAAAATTTCCTTTACAGTCACAGCCTGATTCTTTGAATTGCTTAGTGATAGGAAAAGAAAGTGTCATTTTTAGCTATGCATCAAGAAATCAGTACCTAGACAGAGCCTCTTTGGTGAGGTGTTCCAGCAGTTCATGTTCATCTCCAAGTTTACAACAGGAGAGATCCAAACACGTCAGCTCCCGGAAAGATTTAATTTCTTCTAGCTTTTCGGAGATAACCAAGTATCTGCAAAGAGAGAAAAATAAAAAGCTATCAGTGTTCAGGCACATAAGGCAGCACCTATATCCCTATATCCTCAAGTGTCACAAGTATAATGCAGTCATTTCTTGTAAGTACCTATGTGCAAATTGACAGAAATTAGCCAGCTGTCCTAACTACCAGTTTACGTGCAGTCTGCAGTACACAAAACAGCTGAGTTCCCAGTTTTCTCCTTGAACAAATGTCATGGTTTTGCTTTGATTCAAAATATTGGACTAACAATTAAGACTTCAACTTGCAAACATTGCAATTAGGGACTTCTTTACAGATTATTATTATATTATTTCAAAATAGTGCAAAATGTATATTCTATCTTATCGTAAATCAACTTCACAAACTGTTCTTCCTCAGTACCTACGAAGTGTGTAGACAAACTCACATTCATCCAGGTTTAAAATCTACTTCAAATGTATCAGGATATCTTGTCAAACAGCAAAATTTTACTTTTTATATATGTAAATAAAATACTTCACTAGAGATTAAAGTCCTACAGGACACCTGCAAGACTCCGAGTAGAGCTAGGACTGCACCCCAGGCAGCAGTTACTCAGTGGGTTATTTTTTTAGCTGTGTTGGTTCCCTGATCTGACTCACTCTGCAGCCACGCAAACATCTGTGCTGGAACTATTCAGTAGGAGGTTTAGAGATGGGAACAAACCACTGCATGAGTATGCAGTAATAAGCACGTAGCAGTCTCTACATCACCAGTCTCCCCTGCACTTACATCTTACTGTCCCCGTGGCAAGGCAAACCCCACATTCACTAATCTCTCCTGAATTTACCTTATATTCCCCATGGCAAGACAAACCCTGAGGTCAGCATCTTCACTGCTGAAATGAGGGGTGCTTATTAATTTGATCCCTAAAGGAATACCTCTTTGGCCATGCAAATAAGGGGATCTTAATATCCTCCCACTGTGTATACACCTATCAAACTACCCCACCAAATCTCTTTGCCACGCAATTCAGCTGTGCAGAAGGTGGTACATATAGGCAGAGCACAAGACAATTCTTGAGACACTACTAGCTCAGGGGGGTTGTGAGGAGTAGAGCGCGCTCTCTTAGAAATAAGATTAATCAGAAATGCCTTAATATCTTACTTCCTGGATTTCAAAGACTCAGCACTTAACTCGGCTTTCTGTAATGGCAAAAGATGCCAGAGGTAACTTCATTTCTGAATTAAGCCCATAAAAAGTATCTGTACTAGAGATAAAAAGGAAGTAGGTTTAAAGGATAAAACAAAAGATAACTGACCTCTGCTCAAACATTCCTACTGTGCTCAAAACACCCTTGGCACTTCAGATGAATATGTCCCTACTTTGATTTTAAACTGGATAAACCATCCCTTTTTCAAGTGTACAGATGGAAGATAGACTGGTTATATTACTGGGAAAGACTTCAGTAGGAACACAGCTTTAGAAACTCTAGTTTTAAGCTTGGCAAGACTCTCTTTTAGTGAAAGACAACACAGACATTGAGAAGGTGGAAAAAATGGTGCTGGACTCTAATCAGAACCTCGTTAAAGCGCGTTCAATATGGGGATGGGAACCACAATAAACTAAGGTAAAACCTGCCTGACTTCAAAGCCTGTAACTTACCTACAAGACTGTATCTTCTTCTGAGGCCCCAAAATGAAACAGGATAACAAGCTTATAGTAAATAAACCCAGACAGTTTGCAAGGGTGTATTTTATCTGTACAGTCAGCTAAGTATGTTGAAATGCTTATTAGCAGCACTTATAAAAACTTCCCATTAAATACCTGAGAATGCATTAAACACAGAGATTGCTGTGGAAGCGCTGATTATTATTGTTAAAAAAAGTTGGAAGTTTAATCCTTCACGTAAAATCCCCTGTTAGTTAACACGGATGTAGCCTGTCACCTGTATTACGATTTGCATCTTGGAATGAAACCACCAGCTGCACTTGTAGGAAAGGAATGGGACAAAAGTAAGCAAGCAGCAAAGTGAGATAAGGCTCAGGTCATTTCATTAAAATTAGGTGGTGTCATAAGGCCCAAGAGATTTTTTTTAAATTATTTTTAAGAGAAAATAATTTAAGGGAAACTTTTAAGCATGCTAACAAAAAGCACTAGCAGATGACAATATCTGTTACTGAACACACTTACCTATTCCGCAAACATAATGAACATAGCACCAAATTGCCATATGCTTCAGTAAACTTCTGTAGAGCTCTCAGTCCCGTTACTGGTTCCGTGAACTTTTGTCTTGCTTCTGCAGCTGAAAAGAGCTTTTCCGCAATCTGCTCTGGGAAACCAATCAACGAGTCAATGTGATCAACATTGTCAGAAATGTAACCCAGCACTAGGCTGAAGAGAGACTTGGCCGAGTATCGGAGGTTCCCCTCCTTAGTGTACGTGAAGATGAAATGATCAGTCCTCTGCCTCCTTGCCCTATCGTCCTCCCTGTTCATACAAAGCTCCACCGAAAATCCTCTGGAAAACAGCCTAAAAGGTCTTGTTTTGGGAGTGACATTCTGTATGCTGCCTGCACCCTGATTTACCATGTGCAGCTTCCCATTTTCACGCACGTATATTGGCCCAGTATCCAAATGGCTTTCAGAGTGGAGACAGTAAGACATTCCCCTCGTCCAGTTCTGCAAAAACAAACCGTAGACACGTAAAGAATAGCCACAAGGGAAAACACTACTCGGGAAAGACCCCAAACCCTGGCAGCCATCCTCAATGCCCCAAGCACGGCCACGTAGCCCTGCGGTGCAAGGATGGCTGAGCTGTGTGGCACAGGGGTGTGCTGTCTGCCATCAAACCGCAAACACCACTCAAGTGGGAGCAGAATGCAGGGCTGGCAGAGAGGCAAAGGGCCTTTGCTCTCTCAGGGCCCTGCCACTTGGTGCCTGGTGGCCATCAGAGGCACGGGGCAGGGTCCCAGACCTGCACAGGCACGGACAGTGGTGGGGGGTCTGCGTGGGAAGCAGCCCCCACAGCTTGGCCTGGCTCTGCTGCAGGCGAGGGGGAGGAGGAGGAGGGCAAATGGCTGCCTGCAGCAGGGCAACGGAGCCTGCTGGAGGATCTCCCTCCCCGGCAGGGTGGGCAGGCTCCTGGTGCCAGCCTTGCCCAGGGGCTCTGGTTTGTGAGGGGGGGCAGGAGGGCGCAGACCCGGCCACGGCGAGGGGCAGAGGAGGGACGGGGTCCTGTCAGCTCCTGCCCTGGGCGCTCGGGTCCTGCGGGGCAGGAGGGGACTAGGCCCTGCGAGGGGAGCGGATGGGATGGGGCTCTGCCCGGGAAGAGAGGGGTCCGGGGGGATCGGGTCCAGCCCTGAGGGGGCGGGAGGGGGGCTCTGTGAAGGGATCGCGTTCTTCCTGGGGATGAGCGCGGCGGGGTTGGGGGCAAGGGGAAGGGTCCCCCCCCGGCTTGGCGGGGAGGCGAGAGCCCCGCGCCCCGCTCCCCACGCCTCCCAGGGGCCACCGGCCCGGCCCCCACCTACCTGCCCCAGGAGGGGCCGCCCCGACGCGCCGTCAGCCGGGCCGCGGCTCGGCGCTCCCGCCGCCCATCCCGCAGCGCCGGCGGGCGGCGGGCGGAGCCGCGCCGGGGGCGGGGAGCGCCAGCGGGCCGGGGCCGGGGCCGGGGCGGCGCGGAGCATGCCGGGAGCGGGGGGCTGAGGGGCGGCGGGGTCCGGTCCGGTCTCCCTCCTCCCTGCCTGAGGCGAACTTCCAGCTCCCAAACCCCACCGGCGGCAGCGGGGCGGGAGACCCCCGGGGGGTTGCGGCACCGGCGGCGTAGCCGGGGACTTGAGGGGCTCTCTGAGGTGGCGGGTCCCGCAGGGCACCGCTAAGCACCGCGCAGCTTCTGGGGGCGGAGCGGGGGCCGCCGCCGTTGCCTGGTAGCGGCCGTCCCGGCCTTCCCCTCCCCGCCGCCCGGGGATGAGGGCCGCAGACTGGTGTCTGAGCTCGGCGGGGGCCGCCGTCGTCCTGGCCACCTCCAGCGACGAGCAGCACCCGGCCGAGAACATGGCGGACGGGTGAGGGGGGCGCTGAGGGGCCGTGAGGGAGGAGTGGGCCCCGGCGGGAAGCGGCTCCTCGAGGGTGGCCGATCCCCCCGGGGATCCCTCCCGGTGCTGCCGGTGCCGCAGCCCGGCTCCGCCACGCTCTGTCCTTTGCCTTCCCACTCATATTAACGCGTAATTTAACTTTTTTGTTTGTTTCTGGGACCCTCTGAGTCCTATGTTGCTGCTTGGGTATAGAGCACGTTAAAGTATTAATACCTCCATAGCGCTTCCCCATTGCCGTACAGCGGTTTGCTTAAAATACCCCAAATAAAAATGGCTTTGCAGCCTTTTTTTTTTCCTTTCTTTTGTGGTAGAATTTTTTAAGGTTATTATAGGAGCGAATCTGCAGGTGGGGGTTTTGTCCCGTTCTCTCCACAGAAGTTCAGAAACGTTTTGGACGACAACAGGGATGTTCCCACAGGAATTCATTATCGGTTTTCCTAAATGCGTAAAAATCAGCAAAGTCGCAATCCAGTGTTATTTGGGTAAGACTTCATGTATTGCGGTATGTAATACGCGCTATGTTAAAACGTGTCTCCATGCCTATGTAAATTCTCACAGTGGTGTCGCATTCTGTAAGTAGTCACTTCTAAAGCTTAATTTAATTTGTAAAGCGTCATTTAGCTTAACAAAGCAATTGGCTCTCTGCCGTCAAAGTTTTTCATAAATAAATCAGAAAAAGATGGAAAATCTGCCCCACCTGCACTTATTTTGTCCTTATAACAACTCGTATGAAGCTTATAATTAATTGTTCTCTTGCACAGCGTTGGCTGTTCTAATTCAATGGACAGGACTACAAAACTTACTCTTTTAATGATTTATTTTGAATATTGATTCTAATAGTTTCATAGGACAGAACTCTCTTAGTCGTACTTTTTTAAAATAATGTGAAGGGAAGTCTGAGTTCTAAAACAGAACTTACTATTACAAGGTCAGAGCATGGAGACAGCACCTTGACCGTTTGCAGAGGCTACGCAAAAGACATGAAAACTTATCATTGTTCGTCCAACCTTGTACGTGATGTTGGTTGTATTACAGTCCTGCCCCATAAGTCAGACGAAGAATGGATTAGTTAATGCTTTTAGAGAGCTTTGTGGATGAAAAGTGATGCAATAAATATTAATAATGAGTCAGAATTCATATTGATATTTTAAATGTGTATGTATATATATTTTAGTGCGGACCTTAAGGATTGAAAGAAGCGTATCTAAAGACCCAGTAGGTTTTGAACAGTGCATTGAAAAAGGTAAGATTCTGAATCTGAAGCAGCAGGGATTTTGTGGGAATAACATTGATCTTTTTCAGTAAGTCATTTTAACCCCATGTCTATTCGTTGAGTAGTCAAGTGTGGCTTGATGATTATTTTATTAAGACATTAATGTAATAGTCACATTTGAATGAAGTTTATGAACACTGGTGGTCTCTGTAGCAGTTTGGAGATGTAAAATGCTGTAAAAGGGCTAAAAGCACTACTTAGGTACTCGCTTTTATGTTCCAAAAATTAAAAACAGATTTACGTAGTATAATAGAGTGCCATTTCCTGCATTGTTTGGTTTTGTTTTGTTTTTAATGCCTCTTGGGTGACATATTATAAAACAGTGTAGTGGGTGGGATATATATACACTGGGATATTGCAAAAAAGTATTTGTTCTCTTAAATCACCTTGTTAAAACAACCACCTTATTTCTATATGCAGTGTAAGTTCATGGTCCTTAAACTCCCGTGAACTCTGAAGTCCAGTGGAAACTTTTCACAGTATTGCACATTATTCTTCATTATTTCCTTTAAAATATATTTTCTAGATTTGCAACACACAGAAGGACAGCTTCAAATGGAAGAATTTCCGGTGAGTATTTATGGTGTACATCAGTAGTTGTTCATGAAATGGGATGTCTAGACCAACTAGGGAGAAACCATGAAAACCCAAAACGTATCCTTATTTACAGTTATTGCTAAGTTGATGTTAGATATGGGAATTTGTAGATCATGGTATAAAATTGCACTTCTCGACTGCTCCTTTGTAGATTATGGTATGAAATTGCATCTGCCTACTGCTCCTAATTCTGTGAAGGAACTCTTTCGAGAAGTGTGGCAGTCTTTCCTCCCTCAGTTGTTGCCTTTAAGGCTGCACTATTGAGGAACAATGGGACTTTTTTGAATTGCTGTCATCTAAAGAAGCTCTGAAGCTGGCTAGATGTATTAAAAGAGCTTGATTTATGTGTAATTCAAAAAACAGATACATAAATATTTAGATCCTTCTGCCTAACAAACTGCTGCAAATGTTGTCGGATAGTGATGTTACTACAGAGAACGCAATAACATTTCCTTTTCCTTCTACAGCTTCCTGATTTCCAAGCCACTTACTTGCGTTTCATCATCAAATCTGCCTTTGATCATTTTGTGTCAGTGCACCGGGTGATGGCAGAGGGCACAGCAGAAAACATTTAAGTCCAGCTTAAATTTGTACCTCTCTTTTTTTCTTTTTTTATATATAAAGAAACTATATTTTGATACCTGTAGTGCAGAGAATATTTATTATGAAAACCTTGTATTGAAGTGTTTTTTGAAGGTTTAGATGTAGTATGTATTCCCCGATGGTTTAATGTATGGAATAGAATAGAGTCATTTAGGTTGCAAAAGACCTTTAAGATCAAGTCCAACTGCAATGCGGTACTCTTGTTAATTGTAGTAACAGCTTTCTCATTTTATAACCTAGACTGTTACCTTAGAACACTTGAACATAACTGAGTCCATTTAAATAAGTATGTTTGTATCAGGCTTTCTTAATATATGAATTAAAACTCGATCTCCTGTAAAATGTGTCCCTTGCACTGAGTTAAATAGGAAAAAAAAGTGTCAAATACTTAAATGGGAGTTATTACTTCCTACTGTCAAACAAGTCCTTCAAAAGTTCTTAAATTGGTAAATTTGTCATCAACTCAAACTGTTCAAGATTAATAGGATGAATATAAACATATACCAATGCTTATAAATAACGTGGGGGAGAGAGGGGCAGGGCAGGGAGGGAAATAATGTGAAGCCATATGAAGTGCTCTGATAGATTTTTAATAATTGCAGATCAATCCCTTGTTTCTATAAATATTTTCTACAGTCAGGTCACAGCCGTCCATGCTTTATGCTATGACTGTCATAACAAATATTAATAGAAACAAATGTTGATAGAGATTGTCTTATTCAGAAGCCTTCTGAAGTCAGTGAAGGTGAACATTTAGGAAAATTGTACGTATACAAGAGAAAGAGAATCTTAATAACGTGAAATTAGTGTTTTGCATGCCAGTCGACTTTTGCAGCAAATGTCACCACCCCTGAAGTTTATCCTGCACAATATTCCTTACAAATTTAAATGCTGGTTTCCAGTCCTGACAGCTCCGTGGACCCAACTACTCTTCATTACTCCATGTGGTGTAAGTGTAGGAAGATGCTACAGTGCAGTAGTTGGGGTTGTAGTGAGGAGACTTGAAACCCTCTGGACAAACACATAATGAACCACATTGCAGATGCTCTTTAGATTCTTTTCCCTCTTGTCTCTCTTGTTATTTTTAAATTATTCTTTTTTTTTTCCTTCTTACACTTACATCTATGAAAACTTATTAATTGAGCTTTTTTATCCAGATAGTCTTTATTCTGAAGTCCTCTTCTTTTTCATGTCTTCCAGGATGGCGCGTATTTCTTGGGGGTGATAATTCCAAGGCCCCACTCCTCCCTGCAGAGGCAATAAAATTACACAGTGATGCTCAAGCAGGCAAAGCGGCAGTCCTCTGGCACGCAGCAGTTGCACCAGAACTATGGGCAGATGTGCCTGAGCTTCCTTTGCATGGAAGCCGTCGTGTGGGAGATGGTGCATGCACAGGTTACACCCTGCTGTGTAACTGGGACAGGGCCAGACTCTGGATCCTGGAGCTGGACAGCGTTCCTGGATCTCACAGCTTAGATGTACTTAGGTTTCCTAATGAGCCAAAGGATAAATATTTGAGCAGGACTGAGGTGTACATCAAATATGTACTTCATAAAGGCCCAGACTGGTTTTGCTACAAGTCCGTTTTCTCTCCAGTCACAGTAAATTGTGAAATTACTAGTTCTGAAACAGAATGAAATCCTGACTTAAATGTAAAGCATCCTCAAATTATTTTGAAATTTAAAAATCTCAATATATTGTGCTCATTATTATTGTCGATATTTCTTACCTTGTAGATTACCTTCCCTCTTTGAAGTACATAGAGTCGTTCTGGCAATGCAGCATATTTTGTACTGCTCAGGTTTTCCATAGTGTCTAAAACCACTGGACATAAAGGATTATTTTTCTGAAGAAATTGTGCTGCAATTTTTCGATCTTCAAGGCTTCTGTGATTTTTAATAACAATATTGTTCTTGAAAGCCCATCCATCTAAAACAAATGAGAAAGGGATTTAGCAAGGAACATTCTGAATAGGTGCCAAGGGTGGAGATGTACTGCGTGCCATATCCCAAAACTCTGTTTGTACAGTACTGCAGTTTATTGCTGACACCAAAACTTGCCATGAAATGAAAGCCCCCCCTCAGAGTGTGAGAGCACTACAGCTTTTCAAATAAATGGTTCCAAGATCTTTTTCTTTTTTCTTTAATTTTGGCAAACTATTTTCCCCTTGCCCTGGACTCAGAAATATTTGATGTGTTTTAGCTGAAATTTTCCTATGTCAATCACCCTAGAGAGAGATCAGCTGGGGGAGATACAGCCTATTTAGGTAAGGTTTGCCAAAATTACTGGCTCAGAGGAAGGGATTTTATAATGGTAAGTAGTGCTATCAGCTGATACCCGTTTGTTTAGCACAGTCTCAGCAATCGTACTGTTCATTCTGCTTGGTTGTACTCACTGAGCCTATGAAACAAAATTTCAGATCTGTGAGAGAAGTGAAACATTCTTGAGCCAGGGCACAGCTTCCTTTTTTGGAAATACGCAAACACACGTTTGCACACAACCCTTCCTAGTAAAGTTGAAACTAGTAAAAGTTTTTGATGACTGACTGAGTTACTACCTTTTTCTCAGCTACTGAAAGTGATGTGTTGTTAGAAAACTTGAAAACTCTGAATGCTATGTTGTAGAAAACCACCTTAACCCTGGGATAAAATCAGGGCCAATGTGTGGACAGTTTGTTTGCTAATTTTTTCAAATTAAGAGTCTGCCTCCTGTTCTTGAAATGTGTTTAAATGATTTATTTTTTTTTTTAAACGTTAACACGTGGCATCGTATACTTAAACCTTTGTTCTCTTAAATGTTTTTGGTTTTTTTTTAATATCAGAAGGGGCTGTACTAACACTGAGAGGAAGTTTTATAAAGATAGAACTCCGTGCTTCGCTTCAGAGAGATGAAGCCTTCAGCCAGAGTGCCTCAGTGTAAAGTCAGATGCGTGAGTAAAAGCTTTAGAGAATTAGGGACGCAAATTGGTGCCAAGATTTGGTGTTGCCACTTTTGAGGGTGATTTCTTTCCCATTTGCATTCCCTCCTTTGCCAAAATACGTATTTTCCTAAAGGGAATGATGCGCGTCTGAAGTTTTGGTAGGCATTACTGTGATATTTGTACAGTACCTGCTGCATGAGCTTCTTCGATGTAGATGATAAGGAAATCTGCTATTGAGCTGAAATCTTTGATGAGCTTGTTGAACTCATCAAATTTTAACATAAACGAAGGTCAGGTGCAACTTCCAAAATTCAGGATTAAAGGTCGGTTTTCTGGAAGAAAAGGGTACAGCTTGTGATTAAATCAGTGTTGGGAGGAAGGAGAGAATTAAATACATACACTGACTTGAGGTGCAGAGTTTCCTGGGCAATAGTAGGTACGTCACCCTGTAACTTTCTCAGGACATTAAAATCATCAGCAGAACATCTGCGTCTATGCAAAACAGGCACAAAGGTGCTTTTTTAACCCTCGCCTGGCTCTGTGCTGTGCTGGGTCCAGCACGGAGCTCATCCGAAGGGGATCCGTTCCTTGGCAAAGGCAGGAGGCACCATGTGGTCCCACAGCTTCCCTCGCCTCCGCATCACGAGAGCCAGCACTCAAATTACCAATGTTTTGGGAGAGGGAATTGGTCTAAAATGGATATACAGCGCGTAGGGCGTCACAGCCTCCCCGAGATCCTTCGTACGAAGGAACTTCAAAAATACTCAACATGGTCATCCACAAGGTTTTTCAAAGGACAGCGTTTGAGGGAGGGACATGTAAGTACAGAGTCCTTTTTTAACGCCTTTTAATGAACCCAGTGGCCGTGTCTTGATTTTTTTTTCAGAGGCGTCTGTTCTAGCTGAGCTGAGCGGAAGCTGCACTTTTCAGTCATGCCTCGCAGGCTTTCATGCATTCAGTGTATTTCTGCAATTTCCTGTCCAAACAGAACTCTGGTTATATATTATTATTTATTAAACTAGTGTTAAAAAAGCCACTGGCAAAAGCGTTTATGCAGTTGCTTATAAATTATCAGGGTACATGCCCACAGGTGTTAGCATCTGTTTGTAAGGCCTCCATTTAAGAGGACTTGCAGGATTTTTAAGCACTCTTTTAGTCTGTGGTTATGCTAAATTATCTGAAATTTGTTCAAGATCTTCCCTCTGGCTGGGTTTAAATTCAACAACCGCTGCTAGCATAGATCCATATCCTAAAGAATCTAATAAAGGGGGTACCTCCCTGTAGATATTGTGTGTCTCTTTTCCAGATTTGCATCCTGTTTTCTATAGAAAAAAAAAATATATATAAAAAAAATTAGAAAAGCAGAGTTAGATAAGGGTGTAATCCCTCCCGTGGGGACTGAGACTGCAGTTTAATGATTAATTCCATGTTCTACAGAGATCTCCGTGGGAGGCAGTGGACAAAGTACAAAGCAGCTTCTTCTGCTTTATTTCTAGCCACTTTGAATCTGGAAAAAAGCACTGCGCTTTCTAGGCTTTGTGCTGGCCAAGGGCTCTGGTGGGGGACTTTCTGTACGTACGCAGGGAGTGACAGCCAACAGTTGTGAATCACCGCACACAGCTCCAATTCTGGGTCTTCTCTCCCTAAAATCAGTGAAGAGGTATTTCCAGGCAGAGCCACCTTTTGCAAGATGTTCTTGAGCTTATTGGCGTGAAGGGATACGGTAGCCAGGATGATAAATACGGGTCGTGTTTGAAAATCAGGAGGCAGCTGGAGTGAATGTGCTGCTCCTTTCCCATCCGTGAATGCCACCTACGCGGCCCATCTACTGACCTCGCATGAAATCCAAGAGGTGACGAACCTCCCCGTTGACAGTCACCACCGGCGTGTTGGGAGCGGGATGTCCCTTGTAGGCTTCATCCTCCAGCCTCTTCCACTTCACCTTCAGCACAAAGAGCAAATACTGGAAGCTGAAAAATGTCGGGCCCCAGTTTTCGTAGCTGAACTTCGGATTCGTGTTCATTCTGCTCTTTTCGCCCTGTTTGAGGATGTATCTTTTCATGGCATTGGGGAACAGGATCATCAGCGTTTTGCCGACAATGACGCACGTAGTAACATGCAGAAGAATCAGGATTTTTTGCAGGAATACCCTGACTCGGAACATGGTGCTGGAGGAGGTCTGGCCGCTTCTGACGGGGAACGCGGAGTGACAGCAGGGCCAAAGGTCGAGGGGGAGGAAAAAAGTTCACGTTTGGCAGAATTTCTGCTTTGCTTTTGCACGCCGTCACGTCTCCGCGGAATTCAGTGTCTGCGTGAGCGAGAAGCTGCTCAGCCGCACTCTCCATTGCACCAAAGGCATTAATTACAGTGACAGGTAGATTTTTGGTGCTAATTGCACATTTATAAGGCTTATTCATTAATATATTGTGTGTTTTACTAAGGAGAGCAGCTGAATCAGGGTGTTTTCCCAGAGCTGCAGGGTGAAAGTCCGAGTTGCATTAGCGGTACGTGAGGGTGTGATGCTGCCAGCGGTGCCAGCGGTTCCGCATTGGGACCCCACGGGTCTCAGAGCGGTCACATTTCAGCGCTGGACCCTCAATGGTGACGCTGGGGGCCTTGGATTGATGCCACCATTTGCATTTCGCATGGGCTGCACCAACAGCTGCCTGTTCCAACAGCTTGGCCTCCTCTGGTGGCTGCTGCTTGTCACTGGGGGGTGCCCTATATATATACACACCCCAATATCTATAATATATAAAAATATAAATTCTATAATATACATTATTATATATTATATTTTTACACAGTGGTCTATAAAATATATAATATACGTTTATAATGGACTATATAACATATAGCTACACGTATAATCAGTATGTGTATGTATATGACACGTACAAACAGCAGCCGGGGCCCCGCTCCCGTAACACCAGCTCAGCAGCGCTCGGGGCGCCGCGGGCTCTTTAAGGAGGTGGGCGGAGGCGGAAGCGAAAGCGCCGCGCGGTCTCTGATTGGCTGGCGCGACGAGCGTCGCCGCGACGTCTCCTTTGAGCCTGAGGGGCGGGGGAGGAGAGGAGAGCGGCGGAGCTGCTGATTGGCTGTCACCGCCCGGCGGCTGTTGGCCCTTTAAGGGCCGGGAGCGGTTGGGCTGTGGCGGACGGAGGTGCGGGGTCTTCACCTGTTCTGCAGCGGGGCCGCCGGCAGCGGGGACACGGACAGGGACACGGGGAAGGGGTTCAGCGCTGTCGCCCGTTCTGCAGCAGGGCGGGGGGATGGCGGCTGTGGATGACCTCAAATTCCAAGGTAAAGGTGGGCTGGGGCCCAGCCGGTGGGGGGTCGGAGCCGGGGAGCCTCACTGAGCCTTCTCGGAGGAAAACCCGCCGTGGGGTTTCGCCGGTAGCGTCAGGGATGTCTAGCGTCCGGCCATGGGACTGTGCGCCCGGTGTCACCTCTGCTGGCCGGAGCCCTTCCCGGCGGGAGGGGGTGGGCTGTAGCTTCAGACTTGTTTAAGCGGATTTATTGATAAAATAGACTCAGGTGGGAAAAAAACCTAATTTTTGGAGAGGATGAAATATAGCCATTTCTACAGTCGCTTCAGAGGGGCAGCTTCCTTCCCCCCGCCCTCGCAGAGACCTGCGGAGTCTCAGGTTGGGGCTGATGGCAGGTTTCAGTGGTGCGGGTTTATCATAATGCCGGCAGGTTAGCAGGAAAGACATCCTCACGCTTTATTAATTAAGTAAGTATTCAGCTTGATCCATGTCAGTTTGGGCTTTAAGAAGCAGGTCGTATTTGACGTGCCTAAACTAGTGATGTATCCTTTCTTGGGCTGTGTAGGGGTCTTAATGCAGTTTTTTCAGCCACAAAAGCAAAAATTTCGTTAGCTTCATCATTGCCTCTCTTGTAATGTACTTATTTGCAGAATTTGACGATGCAGCTAATTTGCTTGCAGCAAATCCTGACGCTACTACAATAAGCATTGACGAGCCAGCTGAAATCCCCAAGAATCAGCACAGCCGTCGGCAGGACCCAGGGAGAGAAGAGGATGATGAATTACTGGGGACCGACGACTCCGATAAAACAGAGGTAATGCCCTTACACCTACAGCGCCTCCATTGGCACCTACACAAACAGCGCTGGGAACACTGAGATATTTCGGAAGTACACCAGGGATTCATGCTGGGTGACTTAAAATTCTGCTTCATCCCCATTGCAGGTTACTTTCTCATTAGCAGAGTTAGCAGAAGCAAACGTGCGTTGGCTCCTCAGCTGTTGTGCTTTGCAGCCTAGGAAATTGAACTGAAATGGCGGTGATTTATGCTACTCAAATACGCCAGGACATGAGCGCAGCAGCAGCTGAAAACAGCACGGTGTTTGTTTCTGTCGGTTGTTGCTGTGGGGTTGGTGACTCTGGCAGGAAAGCAGGAAACCTGGAAACGGCCAGGGCTTTGTCTGAAGGCTCAGCTAATGCAGCTGTCAGCGACGGCGAGGGAACTTGTGATACCAATGGCGGCATGTGTTATAAATGACGTGGTGGAAGGTAATATCTGGCGGCTCTTTAGAACGCCAGGCCACCATTCTGCTTTCAGGGAGATAAGACTAGCCGCTGCTAACAAATACTAGCAGGGGAAAGGGAAACCATTAAATAGTAAGCAGCAGCCTGTTCAGTTTGTTTTCTGTCCAGGTACAGAAATCATTTAACTATTGTGTAAGTGAACTAGTAATACATAAATTGCATGCTTGTAATGTTTTTCGTGTTGACTTTCCCCTCCGTACAGCTGCTTGCAGGACAGAAGAAGAGTGCCCCTTTCTGGACGTTTGAGTACTACCAGACGTTCTTCGATGTGGACACGTACCAGGTTAATGCTTCACTCCAGAGCAGAACTATTGTCTGAGCTATCTTTTATCCAGATACTGAGCTTTTTCTGTTTTGTATCTTGAGTCGGACAAATCTGTATGTATTCATAGGTCCTGGACAGAATCAAAGGTTCGGTTTTCCCAGTACCGGGGAAGAACTTTGTGAGGCTGTATATCCGCAGCAATCCTGACCTTTACGGTACGTACGAGGTGTGAGAAGTTCTCTTCTGTGCTAAGTGTTTTGAGTTTGTATTGCCTTTTACTCGCTAGCCTTAAAAAACAAGAGGGCAGAGGAGTTGTTATTGAACATGTTTGTTTCTTCTTAAGGTCCTTTTTGGATATGTGCCACACTCGTCTTTACCATTGCTGTTAGTGGCAATCTCTCGAATTTCTTCATCCATCTGGGCAAACCAACATACCACTATGTGCCCGAGTTCAGAAAAGGTTTGTAAGTAGTCAATACAGTCCTGAGTTTGGTGGGGGTTTTTTTTGCTTTGTTTCTGGTGGGGTTTTTTGGGGTTTTCTTTTTTTTTAATGTGCTAGTGAAGTAATGTAAAAACAGGTCACAGCTCTGATTTAGCAGAGTCTTTTGATTAACTGCTCTCTTTAAATTCTTAGAGATGTGAAACGAGCCCTTAAAATGGGCTGTAACAGGTAGAACCCTACTCCTCCAGAGCATGAAGTAGCTACAGAGTTTTACTAGAGCAGGTAGGAGTAATTAGAGCAGTTGTTTTTCTAGCCTTAGTGAATGTCCCCCTGTACAGAGAGGGACAGCCCAGCAGTGGCTACTGTGGTGCTTTTGTAGGTGCCTTTCTGGCTCCGTGGCCTCCTAGAAGCCCGCAGACCTCAGACAGAAAATGACTGAATTAGAATATTACTTATATTACCTACCGAGTTGTTACCTTCTGGCAAACTCTAAGCAAAAGATGCTGAACTGATACGTGCCCCAGAGAACTCGGAGTGAGGAGCCAATTGTCTATGCCCGTCCTTGTAGTTTGAAGGACACTGCCATCCCTGCCGAGGAACACGGCTTCTGTTTGTTTCCAAAATCCAGTGTACTTGGAAGAATGCTGCTGCTTGGGAATCCAGTCACTTGAATAATTTCACATTTGCCACTCGTGTCTGTGTCTTCCTCCAAATTTTTTAGCATGTCTGCAGTCTGTTCTCACTTTTCAGTAGCTGTTGGTAGCCGAATTTCTAACTAAGTCTTTCTTTCCTCCGTGACACTTCCTTTCACACTGAAACCGATAGCATTTTCTACACAGGTGTAATAAAGAAATTGAAAATATCAAGAGAATACTTTCTGGAGTCTTTACTTTTAAACTAACTTGAAGAGCTGGTAAAGTAGTGGGTTAGTGGGTGTAAACTGGATGTAAATGCAAAGTTCTCAATTTATTAATAATTCAAACTTTTTATATTTTGATAGTTTTTTAGTTTTGGGGCTAAATGCTTCTACACGTTTGATTCTGGCTGGTATTCTGAGTAAAATGTGAAACCTTTTGTTGTATTTCCAGTGTCCATAGCAGCAACAACGATTTATGCGTATGCTTGGCTTGTTCCCCTGGCTCTCTGGGGATTCCTGATGTGGAGGAACAGTAAAGTTATGAACATTGTGTCCTACTCGTTCCTGGAGATCGTGTGTGTATATGGTTACTCCCTCTTCATTTACATTCCCACAGCGGTACGTATGGCCTAAAGAGGGCACCTCTATTACATGCCCCACAAAAAGGTCCTGCTTTAGAAAATTCACTATTGTTCCTATTAGCCCAAATGTTGGGGACTGGGCAAATCACTTGCTGCTTTTGCTTGGCTTTTTGTTTAAGCTTGTGTAACGTAAAGATGGCTTGTGGGTCCTGGAAAAGCCCAGGACAGGTCATTTCCGCAGCGGCAGCAAATCCAAACTGCTGGCAAGCCGCATAGGCGGTCCAGGGGAACTTCAGGAATCGGGCTGTGTGTCCCCAGGGTACAGACACTGGTGAGTGGGGTGGCAGTGCTGATGGACAGGCTCCGAGGACACGTTCTCCTAGCAGGGACCATCCTGGGCCGCTCTGGCAAGGGGCAGGCCTTGGAGGGAGTGCCATAACTCAGGGGACATGCTCTTGTCATGTCTGCTCTTGCTGTTATTCTTTCCTCAAATAACAGAGACATATCAGATAAGGCGTGAGTTAATTGTGCACAAATTGGCTGGAAGTGAAGAAACGTCATGGAACAATGCGTTAAATAAATGAATCCCTGTTTCACACAGTCTATTTAACAATCGTTTTACTCCCTCTTATAGATTTTATGGATTATTCCACAAAAAGTGGTGCGCTGGGTCCTGGTGATGTTCTCCCTGTGCCTTTCGGGGTCTGTTTTGGTGATGACCTTTTGGCCCGCTGTCCGAGATGACAACCGGAGGATTGCGCTGGCAACCGTGGGGACCATTGTTCTGCTTCATGCCCTGCTGGCTGTCGGCTGTTTGGTATGACACTGCCTTTCCTTTTCTCTAATCCGTTATTTCCTGGGACTGGCGACATGTTACGGTGCAGGGAAGGGGATTGCTGGAAAATCTTTTTTGATAAAGAAAGTAATAGTACTTCTGAAAAACCTCCAAAGTGAAAGTTCCAATTACTTCAAATACATCAAAAATTGATGCCAATCTGACTTTCACAGTGCCAGTAACAAACTCAATAATGAATAAGTCTTTAGCACAAAATGACTCACAGAGTCATCTTTAAATTTGTCTGGAATTCATCATCTTTACAATCTTTATTGTATCCAGTTGCAGCTTATTCCAACGAGTACTATGCTTAGGTAGTCCTTTAAAATGATTAAATGTTCAATATGTAGCGTGTGCTTATAAGTTTTATGTATGAAAACATAAACCTGCTACAACTTAGTAAATATGATTCCACGATAGCAGCGTTATGAAAACAAAAACTCTAAAACTATGGAAATACACAGTGATGAGAAATTATTTTTTGTCTCTGTTGCAGTAGGCAGAATGATATAATCCAGGCTTTGCTTCTGTTCCCTGCCCTCCCAGCTTCCAGAGTAGATAGATTTGGTTCCCCGCAGCTCAGCGTGCAGGGAGGCGAAGGCAAAACGCAACTCTCGTGTTAGCAGGAGACTTGCAGCTGACTTCAGCGGGGCTCCTGTCACCGCAGCCTGCCTGGAGCTTCACCAGTTAAAAAAGCAAACAGTCAAATATCTGCAATCCAGTCCCTTCCCATACTGTCTTTTTAAAGGCCTCAGCTGCAAACTGTTATGTTTGAAGGTGTAGTTTAGAGCACCAGTTTAGTTGACCGTTTCTAATCTGACAAAAACAGAAAAGCTTCAAATCTGCTGTTTCAGTGCTGTGTTTATACTTTGTGAACAGCAAGTGTGGAAGGAAAGAGCTGGGACGAGACAGAACTGTTAGTTTCTTCCTAAACAGTCTTTTTTCTCCTCTGTGATAATGCAGGCGTACTTTTTTGATGCCCCTGAACTGGATTTTCCTGCACCTGTTATCCCTGCTCACAATGTATCAACAGTAGTAACAAGGAGTCGGTAAATAAGGTAAGAATCCAATCTAAACTAACTTTTGTAATCATCACAAGACATCTTGAAACTTTTTCTCATTACTGTAGTTGAGTGGAAAAGGGTTTAACAGACCAATTTTGCTAAATGGCACCTATATAATATATAAATACCATTTATTAACATTTCTTCCAGTTGTAAGTTTTAAATATAGCCAGAAAGACTCTGAGGAACAAAGGCATCTTATCTTTCTTTTCTTTCAGTTTACTCTTGGCAAAGAAACACACATTTAAATAATCTACTCAGTCCCATAGGTAATTTCAAAGATGTATTTTTCCCTCAATTCCTTGTACTGCACAAGTAAAACTTAAGCAATAAACTATTATGCTCCTATTTTCCTATCCATTTAATCTTAAAAGTAAATTGGATTTTTTTCCCCCCCTTGGTGTTTGTGACAATGTGTTTCAGAGCAGCAGCTCTGTGTACAGGGACATCCATGTACTCCCTGAGCAAGGCTGACTCAGAGCCTGAGCCATCCGTACGGACCGCATTCCTTGTGTGGGATGGTTGGAGGTTCTGCTTCCTGGTAGCTGGGAGTGCTGCCAGCGGCAGATGACATTTGAATTCTGTTGGAGAGATGAGACGTGGAACAGGTCCAGGGAAAGGCTAATAGACATGCAGAGGCCAGGCCCCTGCAAGTACAGCAGCCGCAAGCATGTATGTGGAGATCAGAGTATTTTTTGAGTGAGCAGAAGCTCTATTAGATTTAAAAAAAAAAAAAGAAAAAAGCCAAATATGCCTAGCAAAAATGATCATAAAGAATTACCATCTGTGACACAGTCTAATCATGCAGATCAATTTTAGAAGCTTTACTCCTGCAAAATCAGTTTCTCATCCCAGGTGCCTATTAGGATTCCAAATGATAGTAATCAATTTTAGTATTTAGATGTAAATATGTGCTTTATTGTGTCCTCTGGTGCCTGTGAGGAGCTGTAATATTGATAGGAGTTATTTGTCTCTTTCAGGTTACAATGCCTGTTTCTCCATCTGTACAGTAATCTTATTTTAGACTATTTTTTCACTGAAGAACATGGAAACCGCAAGAAAAGGGAATGCTTTTTGTAGAAGAAAGGACAGTGATGTCCCATGGACATACGGACATCTCCACACTCACTGGAGACTGACTGGTTCCATAAGGGGAGTGAACTGTTGATCTTAATCCTGTACAGCAGTTTTTCTTTTTTAAAAGTCTGTCTGCACTCACAACACTATTTTGCCTCTGAATAAAGTGTTCTGAAGGTGATTTCTTATTTTGTTAACGATCTGATACTCATTCTCCAAAGCTGTTGAGAAGGTTTCATAAGAGGTGTGAAGGTGGGCTGGAGGCGAGACAGGATTTTGCCATGTTACGGTTGAACTGCCCTGAGGGCCGAATGTGTACCGAGCTCTCCCAGTACCAAATGCTGCCCTGAAAGCAGTTCCTGCCGCTTTCCTAGGCCCAGACGCATTCTTTATAGAACTATAAAATGATTTAGGTTGGAGGGGACCTTAAAGATCACCCAGTTCCAACACCCTGCCCTGGGCAGGGACACCTGCCACCAGACCAGGCTGCTCAAAGCCCCGTCCAGCCTGGCCTTGAACCCCTCCAGGGATGGGGCAGCCACAGCTTCTCTGGGCAACCAGGGCCAGGGTCTCACCACCCTCACAGCAAAGAATTTCTTCCTAATGTCTAATCTAAATCTCCCCTCTTTCAGTTTAAAACCGTTATCCCTTGTCCTATCGCTACGCTCCCTGATCCAGCGTCCCTCCCCATCTTTGCTGTAGCCCCCTTTGGGTACTGGAAGGCTGCTATAAGGTCTCCCTGGAACGTTCTCTTCTTCAGGCTGAACAGCCCCAACTCTCTCAGCCTGTCTTCACAGCAGAGGGGCTCCAGCCTCTGATGATCTTTGTGGCCTCCTCTGCACTCGCTATAACAGGTCTGTGTCCTCCTTATGTTGGGGGCTCCAGAGGTGGATGCAGCACTGCAGGTGAGGTCTCACGAAAGCAGAGGGGCAGAATCATCTCCCTCACCCTGCTGGCCACGCTTCTTTGGATGCAGCCCAGGATGCAGTTGGCTTTCTGGGCTGCAAGCGCGCATTGCCTGCTCATGCTGAGCTTCTCCTCCACGAGCACCCCCAAGTCCTTCTCCTCAGGGCTGCTCTCAATCCATTCTCTGCCCAGCCTGTATTTGTGCCTGGGATTGCCCTGACCCAGGTGCAGGACCTTTCACCTGGCCTTGTTGAACTTCATGATGTTTGCACAGGCCCACCTCTCCAGCCTGTCCAGCTCCCTCTGGATGGCATCCCTTCCCTCCAGCACGTTGACTGCACCACACAACTTGGTGTCGTCGGCACGCTTGCTTTCCCCTCAGTCACGCTCTCCCTCCCCGCGGGACTGTGTAACGTTTCCCCTTGTCTCTCAGGCGGGCGCTGAGGGGCCCTGCTGGGCCTCTGCCACCGCGCTGGGACCCCCATTCCCCTCAGGCCGCCATGGCCGCCGCAGCGGCGGCGCGGGGGACGCCGGGCCTTGTAGTCCTCCCGCGCCCGCGACGCGTCACTTCCGTCCAAGGGGCGGGGAAAGCGGGTCCGAGCGCCTCCCATTGGCTGTTGTCCCTCGCACCTTCCGACGGAAGTGGCGTGCGGCCGGCGGGGGTGGCCATTGAGCGGCGGAGACTTTGAACGGCCGGCGCGGGCGGCCGGGCCGCGGCCATGGAGGCAGAGGCGGGCCGGCGGCGGGCGCTGCTGCGCCAGGTGAGTGCGGGGCCTGAGGGGAGGCGGCGGTTCCCGTCCCCCGCGGCCCCTCACGCTCTGCTTCCCTCAGGTGCTGGGCTGGAGGGTGGCGGCCGCCGTCGCCTGGTCCGTGTTGCTGCTGCCCGTCTGCACCGCGGCCTTCGTCGTCTTCAGCGGCATCGACCCCTTCCACCCGGTGCGCTGGATCTCCAGTAGGTGCTTTGTCCCCCCCGAGGCGGCGGTCGGGGCCGGGGGCGGGCGCGGGATCCGTGGAAGGCAGCGGGCACCGCGCTGTGAGCTGCGGCCGCGGGGAGCGGGGCAGCTGGGGGTGGTCTGTAAGCTACAAAATGTCAGTTTCTGTCTTGGTTATAACCATAATTCCCTCGAGGTAGAAATAGCTGTTGCAAGCTCATGTAAGTGAGTATATCCTTTAGAGAAAAAAGTTAAGTTAAGCGACTTAGTTCTCTGTTCTTAGTACTTGGACACGCTTCCCCTTCCTGCCCCATGCAGCTGCTGTTTGCATAAAGAGCTTAAGTTTCCTCTAGCTTTGGTGCGTTGAATCACAAGTGAAATTCCTGAAACAGCTGCACTGCGTGGTGAGCATCACTTTCACTCGAGTGCACCCACAGAAAACTGAGAGATGTTTAGAGGAAAGCTGGATACCTGGAGTCACTCCGCTGCTCCAGGCAGCGAGACTTGATTTCTTTCCCCCTCTGATTTGTTCTTTTGGGCTTTTGTATTTTCAAAAGCAATTTACTTTGTAAGGACTTTCTTACCTTTTAAGTGTGGCGGTATGGTTGTAGCTTTTATTAAGTGAAGGGAAGCTGTGTTAGTTGAGCCATAATTTAATTAACTTTGAAAGATTATTATTTGAAAAACAAAATTCTGACTGTTCACTTATGAGAAAACCAGTTATAAGGGTGTTAAATAGTTTCCGTGACATTTAAATATGCTTTTATGCAGAAATGTTGTGTAGCTGGGCAGATCTGGTGAGAGATTACAGAGTCCATTGAACATTACTCCCCTTTATGCACTTAGTGCATTACTGCTCACTGCTTAAGCGTTCTTTTCTGTTACTTGATGCTGTTGTGTTACTGCAATCTTCTGAGCAATAATATATTTTTTTTATTTTAGATTCTCTCAATGATTTATATACTTCCTATGTCATCTTTTGTATCCTCCTTATGTCTGTGGTGATAGTAGTAATAAGCGTCTTCAACGTTGAATTTTATGCAGGTGGGTTATGTAAACTGCTGTGATACCTGAATTAAGTAGGATGGCCATTTAAAGAGATTTGTATTTTCATTCAGTGTACTTGATGTTGGTAGATTTCCTTTTAAATTAATATAGACAAGACACAAAGCTTGTTTTTAAGTAAATCATTCCATATTCCTGCTTGCTTCTTGGCTGAGACTCTCTTAGCTGAGACACTTTGTTGATTTCTTTGTTATCTAGTGACTGATTCCAACTATGAGAAGTTCTTTAATGACAATGGCTTTTTTTTCCCCCTCTAATAAAGGGTTTTGTTAATAAGAAATGAAAATTCACTTTTGGCTTTTATTTGCAGTTGTGCCATCGATACCATGCTCTCGCTTAGCACTGATAGGAAAAATTATTCACCCTCGGCAAGTTATCCATTCGGTTGTTCATGCTGTAATGGGAATGTTGGTTGCTTGGTGTGCTACAGTTATGACAAAAGGGAAGTTCCAGTTTCTTGCTGTGCCCTGCACGCCTTCAGAAAGGTAATTATTTGTGTGTGTTAAAGATAAATTATGCAAAGAACTTCTAGTGTAAAATGTATTTACTGATGGCTTCTTTCAAACAAAAGACTATAACTTGGGTACTATCAAAAATAAGCAATTATATCTTGATATCCTTTAGTAAAGGATAGGAAGTAGCATCCTTTGTAAATGTTAGAAAGCACAGAGAAATAACTGGGCTTGAAACTAAATTGCCAGCATTCTTAATGGAAAGTTGAATGATGACAAATTGGTTGAACTAGGTTTTGGTCTTCTGGTTAACGTGACATACTTCATAAATATCAGAAGCATCTTCATGTATAAACTGCAAAAACAGGTGCTGGGATTCCTACTTTAGTAAAGACTTATTGAGATATCATCATATGTACTGATCAGGAAAGTAAAATCAAACTTCTGATTTGAACTTCTGAAGGCTAGAATGACTTTATTAATTTTTTATTTTTAACTCAGAATTAATTCTAGGTTTTCTATTTTAGCCTAGTTGATGCTGTTCCTCAGATGTGCCTAAATGAATATCACCTCTTTTTTCTACTTTCGGGAGCTTTCCTGGGATCCAGTTATAGTCTTTCTTATCTTATAAACAATATGAATTATTTGCCATTTCCAATCATACAGGTAAGAGGTTTAACATCTTTGCAGAAAGACATGTCTAAGTAAACCAAAAAAGCCTTGATTGTTTAGATTTTTGAACGTGGCAGTAGCAGCTGTCTGTTGGCGTGCCTTCTCTAACAGATGAAGCGTACACTCAGGTTTAAATGGCTGTACTGCTCATCTTCCTCCTTCCTGCTCAGCCCCTTTCAAATGAACACAGAAATCCAGAGATCCAAAATTTATGCCCCTCTGATGCACGTTAGAAGCTTTTCTGTGCAGAAAGTGAACTACAGGAAAGAAACAATATCCACAAACTGAACTGACAACATGGGTCACCTAAAAGCTCAAAATCCTGAGCAGAAAAAAAGCACATTATCAACTGTGACTGGGTACCAGATAGTGATCTTCATATCTTTAAGCAACCAGAATCTTGCTTAAAGCTCAACATCCAAAGCTTGTTCATGTGAAATTCCATTAATTCCTTTGGAGGGGCTCTAGCAGTTCTACAGAAATCTGTCCCAATGTGAAATGATGAATGGCTTGTGAAACATCGTCTTACAAATACATCTTCTGTTGCTGTAGCCTTACAGCAGCTGTTAACTCTGCATGATTCCCGGATTTACAAAGTCAGGAAAGAGGCTGGCAGAAAGACACCAGGAAAATAAATAGTAGGTGTAATGTGGAATTGCCTTAAACTATTTTTTTTTAATTCATCTAGACTTCAGGTTTTCAAGTACCTTGTCCGTTTTTTATTTTTCACCATTTCATTGATATGTTCTGTGTGCAGAATACTAAACTAGTTTTTTGTTTGTTTTTAGCAATACAAGTGCTTACGTTTCAGAAGGTCTTTGCCTCTCCTTGTTAAACACAGTTGTGTGGAATCGCTATATTTCGTTAGAAACTTCTGTGTTGCATATTACTTTTTTGGTAAGGGTTCCTGAAATTCTTTTTTTTTTAAATTCCTGTATTTTGAAAACTTTATCTTTAATCAGTCAGGCCTGTTATGCTATTTTTCAGCCTTCCAGGTAACTTGCTAAAGGCTTGTAGGCTTGTTTAAATAAATAAATGAAGAGATCTAACACTTCTCCAAAACAGTAAGAAAAGACATGGGGTTTGTACAGCGATATTTGTATGATGGCAGTTCTTACAGCCTCACAGAAGCTTGTTTAACATATGAGAACTGTCTCTTCTACGAAGAGATTAATGCTTTCTATATGAATTTATTGTCTAGCTGATAGCATTCTCAGAAGGTGACAGTATTCTAAGGAGAAGGGAGTGGGGAACTATAGTTTTCTGACCTGAAGGCCGTTTCATCACTGTACCAAAACACAGACTGTTGTCTCGGGTGATCTCTTCTGTGCAGGAAATCTTGGTGCAGGCAGCTGTCAAATAACTTGCATGGAAGAGGAGCTGCCAAATTGTAATCAGTTGGTGATTTACAGGTGTACATTTAAAAGCTTGGTGCTTTGGGCCACTGTTTTGTGGCAAAAAGAATAAAAATCTGAAAACAATAAAAAAAAAAAATCATTTGTTTTAGTCTGTAGTTTACATTCCCGTTTTTCTTTAAATGTTCCCAAATATTTGCTGGGAAGCTAGCAATAAAAGATTAGGTCTATGTCTCTAAATGTATACTGGCCTGAAGGCTTTTTTTCCTTCTCTTTCTGTTTCTTAAAAAAAACCACAACAAAACAAACCCAAAGGCAGATTGTTTCCTGGTGTGCTCATGTTACAAGACCAGTCTCTTGTCTCTATACCCGCATTCTACTTCTGTCGTCTTTTTGGCATGTTGCATATGTGTTTTGCAGTGCTGTAGCTGTTTCAGTGTTTCTTTTTGATCCCCTAGGTTACATCCCAAAGGTATGGATAAGTACCACAATGGATCTTCAGGTAGACAGGTGGGTTGTACGTTGCGCTGATGAAAACTTGCAGGAGAATATTGACAACGGCTCCCTTTGCTAAAGAAGTCCAGCTCCGCAGCTGGCTGTGTGTGTCTAGTAGGACTTGGGTCCTTGTGTCCCCACACAGAACGTGGGGAGCAGTTGGTGCTTCTGAGATGGATCCAAAAGGAACCAACATCCCCTTGTAGGAACCATCTTGTAGATAGTCATTGAGAAATCCTGTTTCCTTCATCTCTGTAAGTCTCTAAAATATTAGAAAGGCAAATCTCTCCAAATCGAGTGTGTGTTTTATCTGCTTTTGTGTCATTCTAGGGGGACATAGCTTTGTTTTTATACGACTGCCGTTTGTTTTAAAATAGAGAAACTGGACTCTTAATTACTGTAATTACTTAAAACTCTAATTATTGTTATTTATTTCATACTTATTTTCTTTTCCTTAATTTCCTTAATTTTTCTTAAGTTCATTTAATGACAGTTACTGAAAAATTAAAGAAATGGTATCTCAAACACCTTTAAGAAGTGTTTTTGCAAAAAAAGAATGCAACTTTATTCTTGCAATTATTGCTCCTGTTACAGCTTAGTATAGACATCTTCCATAGTAAAAATACTTATATCTTCTTGGTTGGTTTATCTGCAGTAAATTGCATCCTCTTGACACTCTGACTGGCCTATTGGATCTCTCCTTGTTTTACCATGCCTGGTTATGCGGCGTATTTCTTCTGATTACCTGGTACATCACGTGGTTACTCTTCAAAATCTATGCTACAGAGGTTAGTACTTGGTGTCAGTGCTGAAGATGTAACATCAGTGTTTCACAGACACTACTTTCTTTTCAAAAGCAGTTTTACTAGGAAATAACATATTATGAATTCTTGAATTTTCGAAGCACGCACCCCAGGTAATACCTGATAACTGAACAGCTGAGAGAGGCCTTGAGCGTTAACTGACCTTCCCCTTTTCTCCCTATAGCACAAGCCTATGCTGCTTACAAAATTAACAGGGTTTACAGCAGTGCTTTGTTATTTCCACCTCCTCCTTATACTCTACTTCTGTTTCTACGTCCCCCTTCTCCTGTTCATGTTTGATGCTAAATCCGTGCAGATGTTGTTGGGGCCACCCTAACAAAGAACCACTTTGTGCTTCATGGAGTCTGCACCGCGTTCTTGGTCCTCTTTAGGTGTAAAGACAGATGAGCCAGTGCAGGGCCCGTATGTGTCTGGCAGAGCTTACTAATGGTCTCTGCGTGTGTTTCCATGCAGTGGTTTTGTATTTGTGTGCGAGGCTAGCTAAACAGCTACAGGTTACATGGGAAGAGAACATCCAGAAACTACATAGCTCTCAATGCAATTTTACAGTAGGAAAGAGAACCAAATGTTGTCCGTTTTCTGTGAGCTAAGCTCTAGAAATCTCAAAGCAAACCATCAAAGTACACAGTTGTTCAAAGCAGAAACATGTTAATCTAATTCAGGCTGCAGTATTAAAATAGACTTTGAGTAATCTCGGGAATTAAGACACTTATGCCTTTTCATTAAGTCATAAATTTACAAATGAATATAGCTAAAAAAAGACCGTTTAAATATATAATGAATTATATTAGAATAAATGTGAGACCATGATTGAAGAGGAAAAAAAAAAGTCTTGCCAACAAAAAATTGGAGACTTGATCTGTGACTAATCCAGATATTTCTGTGTAAGAATACAGAGGAAAAAATTGTTCATCTAACTTGATTTTAAAAAACAAAACAAAACATTACTGGACTGCAGGTTAGTGGGGGGAAAAAGCGATGTTTAAATCCTGGACCAAAGTAATGATGCAAAACACTTATGGGATGAAATGGCATGCAGTGCTTGTTGGAGTGTTGGCTTTAATTAAAAAGATCTAGTTGTGGCTGCATGGAGAAAAGACTAACAATGAGTGAAACAAAACTGATGTAATTATGTGTCAGAATCTGCGGGCGGCTCCAACAACAGTTACGAGGTGTGAACAACCTTTTTTAAAGGACAGTAGTTGCAGCACCAGGGAACACTGCCTGTCAGTGGCTGTAACTGTTGTATTGCTTATAAAACTCTGGAAGGCAAAAGAAACATCCAGCTGTGAAGGACCTTTTGACTTGGATAAACAAACAAAAGATTTGTTTATCCACATAATTTTGTTTTTTTAAGAGCTAAAAAACTTCCGAAGCTGTTTGTAAATAATTGCATAAAAAAGTCAGGAAAGAAATTAGTTCACATGAAGTCACTTTACTAACACTTTGGAAGCAATTGCTACCTCAAGTTTCAATTTTGAAGTTGAAAACAGGAAAATAAAGCTGTGATATGTAAAATGAGTGCAGTAACACAAAACTGACAGGTAATCTGTGCCAAACTGATCCATGTTAAATAAATAGTGTTAAAAATGTGATGTTTGATACAATTTAAAAACTGCTATTTCCATTTTAAATGTAGCCACAAGAACAGAATTTCTATTAAAAACACAGAATATGAATATGAAGAATTCATTAGTTTATCAGTGAAACGGTGCAAAAGAAAAATTAAACAAATCTTTTATTATTTGGTAAAAGAACCCTCAGTTCTTGACCGGAGTGGTTACACTCTTAAAGATAGACGTTATAGTTTAAATTTCAGTCTTGTTTCTGAATGTGTTGTCACTAATTTTTCCCCTGGGTATGTAGTTAGAGGGATTTCTTGTCATAATGATATGATGCCTCTAGCTGTGAATTAAATTGGTACATGGAAGGTAAAGATACCTGATTTTTCTAAGGTTTCTCAGTTTTAAATGTAAGGAGTCAAGTCTTTTTGTTTTTATCTTGGAAATTCAGGCAAATTTACAGTGAGTTGAAACAATGGGATATACGCTTCTGTAGTTCGTCATTCATCTGACAAGTAACAGCTCGGGCTTGGCCTTTCGAAAGGTTTTCTTTTGTTTTGCTCTGTGTAACTCAATTTCTGATGTTTATATTTAGACTCATCATTTTCCTGTCCAGCCGACTTTTCCTGAGGAGACAGACCAGTGCCTGCCGAAAATCTTAAGCAGCAATCCTCCCCTCATTATAAAGGTAATGGAATTCCCACCATCTTCCCAGCTAGGTGTGTGCTCAGGTGGTTTCTTGAAGCGTGCATTTAGATCTTCTAGATACCAGTTATTTTAACTCAGGTGCTAGTTCTTTAAAAAGCTGCCTGGGAACACTGGAGGAGGCATTACACTTAATGGTGAAAATTTGTTTAGTAGTGACATCTGCTGGTGCTCGCTGCACTGTTACTTTAAGCTGAAGACAGACTCAGTTAGTTAGACCTAAGGTCTGTTTGTCTGCAGCATAAGTATATTAACATGTACTGATGCAAAAACAAAAGGCTAGTGACATTTGGGGGTTGTTGGTTTTTTTTTTTAATTCTTTCAGCTTTAAATCTTGCCAGATAAGCAGGTGTGTTGTCAAACCTTTGTACACAATTAATACTTTGCCCCTGCTACTTGTATTTGAGTTCTTAAGTGTGTGTTCGCTCTTGAAATTAAAAAAATTATTTCAATTTTTACGTTGGAAGTTGGGTTTCTTTTTTTTTTTAAAGACAATACTAAAAAGCTACTTAAAATCTGTGAGTAAAGGAGTAATTTTGGTCTGACTATGGTAATCATTAATGGGATTTACTGATTATAATACTTAGAAATTGGAGACCTCATATAAGTATTATGTAAATAAAGATAAGAATATTCTGCACATACAAAATCCACTTTTACTGATTTTACAGATCTGTGATAAGACTGGAGATACAATAGGCTCTAATCCATTTGAATCCTTTTTTAAGCTTTGCTGCGTTATCAAAGGATGGGTGAGGAAGGGTCGAGCACAGCACTGTTAAAAGGAGACGAAGTCTAATTTATGATCCCAGCTGTTACTAAAGTGTCTAATCTATAATTGGGTCTTGCACAGTGTAAGAAATCTGGTTATTTTTGGTTTGCCACATTAACTATTTAATCGCATGAAAAAGCAGTATTAGGTCTGGTACTGTACAGCACACTGTGGAGTTGAGCTCTGGCTTATAGAAACAGTTCTTTCCTGAGATTTTTTTGCGTCTTAGGCTCTTTGTCTGAGCTGTTAAGATAAAAAATAGCGTTAGATCTTTAACTCCAGAGAAATGACATATTAGTAAAGTTCTCGGAAGCTCTTACTAACTCAGCAGCGCCATCCAGAGTGGTTCTAGGGATGTGCGCAGTCGTTTGCCTGCTTGCTTTTTCTGTTTTGTGGCTGGTGTTAGTCGGTGTGAACTCATTCTTTGTTAGGGATTGCTTTTGTATGGATAACTACATTTTTTTAAGGAAATATATTGGACTTTGCATGCCCTAAAACATTTTCCTTTCTTTGTAGTTTTTAGCCTTACAAGACTTGATGTTACTTTCCCAGTATTCTCCTGTTCGACGACAGGAAGTCTTTAGCCTTAGTCAGCCAGGTAATTATAAAAAATATTTTATGTTGATTCTTTGTCTTTTTTTTTTTTTAAACTGTTAGTCAAATGCTTTTAGACTGTACTTCATGCTGAGAGGTGTGCTATCTAAGCCAGGGGGCTTTGTCCCTATGATGCCTTTTCCAAAAGGATGCGTAATTATCTATATTCATATTGTTTCATCTACTAAACTCAAGAAATTCTGGTGCCTGTTTCTTGATTTAAATGGCAGCCATGAGGAAACACAGGTCTCAGGATACTGAAAGCAGGGTCCTCTTGATGCCACCAGTCAAATAGTCTGAAGTGAATAATCTAACAGATGTGTATGAAAGCCTAATGCTCAGATGTGAATGAGGTGAAATCAAGCATAAATGGTGAGTCACCACTAGAGTAGTGAAAGCAAACAATGGCTATAATTTCAATTAGTATTCAAGCCTCTTTCTATATACAAAGATATGACAGAGAAGGTAAATTAAAACTGCGTCAAAGCCTCCGGGAACTTTTTGTTACACCTCATCAGGAATTCCAGTGTTTGTACTACTTCAAAATTGTTTACCATCACCATTGATATTGCTTTGTTCGTTTTAGTTGTTTAGTGATTTCAGATCTGATGGGCCGAGCTGCCTGTGTTTCCCGCTCGCTTAGCGGGTTTCACTGCAGTCTTTTTAGAGTTAGCCACTGGCAGAAGGGTAGAGTCTGCCTGTGTTTTCATCTTCCCTTCAATACAAATTTATTGTCACAGTGAAAATGCACTCTGTCTTTTTAGAAATACTATAATCTCTGAGCCTTGTGCTGAGAGCGCACGGGCACTGTCAGGATAGATACAGGGATGAGCATCTGGGTTAAACATACCTATAGCATTTCCTTTTGTGTGTGCGTACTGCTAGGTGGGCACCCGCACAACTGGACTGCGATATCAAGGGAGTGTTTGAGTCTTCTGAGTGATCTGACCAAGAGGCTGATCACACAGCAGGAAGCTGCAGCAGCAAATGGGAGAGCAAAGCAGCCGGCAGGAGAGCTGAAAGTATTTCCACAGACTCCAGGTATGCGAGGGAAACGCTCATAATAGTTTGTAAAGCATGAAAGTACCAATAGATTCCATAGGTACGTTAGTCTCAATTAAGTTGTATGGGGAAAATGAGTTATAGGGTTTTCTACAAATAAATGCAGACAAAAAGTCTCTCCCCTGATTTAATTTTAGATATTCTTGTTGAAATAATCCCAAAATAACTAGAGAACTTGGAAAGATCATGTTTACTCAGTTTGTTTACTTTGCATGGTGTCATATTCAACACAATATTTTTTTCCGCACTTGCATGAACTAAAAAAGTCTAATTAGTACAGTTTTAGTAAGTGGTCGAACCTAGTAGAGGGAGAATTTAAGTCTTGCCAAGAGATGCTTTGTAATTTGCATAGCTGCTCTTATGATTAGTTTAAGATGGTAAAACAATTTTTTGTTGTCGGGGGGACTTTGAATATGTAGTATGTATTAGTATATTTGCTAATATAATATTAGTATATTCACTAATATTGCTGTAGAATTAGAATATCCAATCCGACTCCTGAGCGGTGTGCCACCTGCAAGCATTTCGGGTGTTTTACGTGCCAGACGTAGGCATCATTCCTGGCAGCAGAGCTGTGTTAGCACGAGGGGTGCCAGGTAATTGAATCCCTTAGCAGTCAGTGCCTAGGATACAAGTGCCCTGGGAACAGCGGGGGACTGTTGGTATGTCAGAGGTGAATTTCTTCTAGTGCTGCTGTTCCTTGGATTCTGTGTCTTTTCTTACATACCAAGCAGAATCAGAAAGAATCGCCATTCTTCTATAGGTAGCCTTTTTCTAGTACTTAATCCTAAACACACACTTTATGTAGATACATACCAGGGCATAGTGATGCTAGCTAGCAAAAGGAGAAAAATAAATAAATCCATGGGGATCCTTCTCATCACTTGCTGTTCTTAAACTGATGAACTTTTAAAACACTTCATGCTCATGTGGATGCGTACTTCTTTGCAAAACCACAGTGGAAACAATGTCCTTTCGTAAAAGCTCTAATGATAAGCGAGGTTGTTGAAATAGCAATCAAATAACAAACCGGTCTTTTATTTCATATGTGCCAGCCTGTTTGTCTTCACGCAGCGTGTTGTTTGTCACTAGGAGCTGTTGTGACAGAAGACGTGTCTTTCCAGTCACAGAGGTCTAATATTGTTCCCAGAGCCTCCATGGCTTCCCTGGTTAAACCATCCCTAACGCCTTTAAAGAGATCGCCTGGGTCTGATCTCGGTTCGCCTTTCGGCTCACCTGCTTTAAATGGCAAGATGGGAATTCTAGATGTAAACTCTCCTTGGCATGGATCAGTCCAGAGTCCTCGTGTTATGAGAAGGCAACCAAAGCTGTGGACATCAGGTTCAGGTAAAGGTTTTTCCGCAGCGCTGTTTTTAGCCTTGTAGCCCTAAGTGTAGTAGGCATGTCAATAGAGATCTGTATCTTGAGGATTAAAGTGAGAGCAACCAGTTTTCTGAAGATGCTGTATTTCTCTTGTAGATCTGCAAGTGAATGGTTCCCACCACGAGTCCATCCCAGTGCTCTCTGCTGCGAGAGCTGGCAGTGAGGCAGTACAGCCAAGCTTTATTTACGCATGGCTTCAGAACAAGCAAGAACAGGTAGAGTAAAAGCCGCAGTACAGATAGGTTATAGCAGCGTAGCTTAGGTGTTCTCTTTTCGGAAAAAACTTTCCATTTTTGTTAATTAATACTTCCTTCTCCAATTAGCACACATAACAAAAATCCTTCCACCCACCTCCAATCCCTTTATGCTGTGAAGAGATGGTAGGGTTGAAGAGGGCCAACTGTTTAACTATTTTTAATCTTTTGTTTCTTTTCAGATAAAAAATTTTTTGTCCAAACGGGTGCTGATAATGTATTTCTTCAGCAAGGTAATCATGATCTTATGTTTTGTGACTGATCATAGACTAGAAGTGCATGAGCATATGGGTTCTGCTGTGGCGCTCTGTACTTTTTGCATATAGTAACAGCTCTAACACCTTTCCTGTTAATTTAAGGTTTTCCATAAGTACAACTTTGTATTTACTATTAGTTTCATAGCAGGAGTATCCCATACCTGCATAAAAAAGAATAATCATATTCGTTTAAATTCTTCTGGTTATAAACTGCATTTTGCTTGAAGCATCATGTACCAATAAAACACAACTGAAAACTTAAATGCAATTGTCTTGGTATACTAATTGTAACATGACATGGCTTCCAGTTAATTTTAAAATTCAGTTAACTGCTTTTTGCTAGGTCAATGTACCAAATAAACTCTTTATAGTTTTCCTTTGTGGGAGAAAGGGTAGCTAGAACGTTGGGAATTTCTCCTTATGAGTTACTGGTACAAATATTACTATTACTTTTGAGGTGAACTTGAACACTTAAATGAAACTTGCGTCGTGTTTACACAGAAAAACAGCTGGGTATTTCTCTTAGGATAATTGAACAACAGCTCAGTTATATTTTACAGAAGCATCCCCCTCTAATTTTGGACTTTGTTTTTCAGGGATTTAAATGTTTCCTGCAAGTAGAGATCATATTTTTATACGCAATCTTTTCTGTGTATGTGATAATGGTTTACGCTTACATATACAGCAGTGTTTTCTGATCAGTTATAGACTGGAGCGGAGATGGAGGCAAGCAAGATCATTAAATGGGCATAGGGGAATTGTCTTGCCTATATAACTCTTGAAAACTAGTTAGCTAACTTATTTTTTTAAAATTCCCAGTCATAGCTATGGCTTTGTGGGCAGCTCCTGTCCAAAAAGAATTTTAGTTTCTTGAAAGATCTGATTTTTCTGAGTATTCCCTGAGATCTGTCAGCCTTGCAGGTCTTTTCTGAGGGGAGGGGGATGACCCCACCAAATGTGTAATACCTTAATTGAAACCTGTAATTTTGGTGATATTGTTTGTGAAGTGCACTCAGAATGCTTTGATTTCTTCTCAGCACCCCGAAGCCTCCATCCAAGCTGTCTTCTCTGATGCCCAAATGCACATCTGGGCTTTGGGAGGTAAGCAGCTTCTGTTCCCAGGCTACTACTAAAAGGATTCAATTCCAGGTTTCTGGGGCTTTAGAAATGCAATGGAAGAAAAATCTTTGAATCTATTTTGATAAAACCTGACTGCATTTCAGATACCAACATGAATAAAGGTTTAGTTAACTTGTTAGTTTTGAGATCCCATGCGAGATCTCTTAGTTTATGTTCTGTAGAGGTTTGGTAGAGATTCCTAAACTTGATTTCTGTTGCTTCTCCCACGTGAAACCAGGTATCCCTTGTACATATTTTTTTTTTTTTCAGTAATAGATTTATGATGTCTCTTTAAAACGGCTTTTCTGACTAAAAGCTCTGAGCCTTTCTCTGCTAATCACAGAGAGTTGAGGGAGGGAGGCACTCAGGTAGTGACCTAACAACTAAATGGAAAAAGATGGTCTGCAGAGAATTAAAAGAACAATGACAGCATGTGGTCGCACTGTGGGATTTTCTTGTTTGTTTCAAAGTCATGAGCAAATACCAGTATTGATGGAATCTTTTATTAGTTTTGACTCTGTAAAAGTTGATCTTTTTCCTAGGTTAGATTTTTTTTGTGGGCAGATATGTCAGACTGTCAGAGTGAAGGTGATGAGTTGGGATGTAGAGTCAGGATGGGAACCACACGTACAGTTTGCAGAAAAGCAGACAATACCATTCGTGTCTTAACTAAGGGCAGAGGCCTAAGCTGTAATTCTTAAAAATATGATAAGTAGTAAACTGTGAAGGGATTTAAAGCTAAATCAAGGTTTCCCTCAAAGTAGTAGAGCATTCTCCTTGTACAAGCTGAACAAAAAAAGTTAAGTGATCTAGAAATGTTTGTTTATAGCGAGAAGAACTGTGAAATAGGTCCTGTCTCTTGGTTGATGTCAGGTGCAGCTCTGATCCGAGCAGCGGAAAGAGGGAGCCAGTGCTTTTTTAAAATTCACACATACTCTCTCTTGCCTTGTCATCAACCTCAAACTCCTGTACACCTGTCAAACCAGGGACTGGTTCAGTCCTGAAGCAAGGCAAAGCTGAGGTAACTGTCACCTGGCTGTCCTGAAGAATTTCACTGCACTAGTTGAATCTTCAGGCAAACCATAATCTTTGGTAATGTTTCAGAAGCTGATAATTCAGTAATTACAGTAAATTACTTTTTTTTTTTTAAAGGTCTGTCTCATTTGGTAGCAGCCTCCTTTACTGAAGACCAATTTGGAGTTGTCCAAACGACACTGCCAGATATCCTGAATACTTTACTGACTCTTCAGGAGGTAAAAACTGTTAACTTGTCCTTACTCCAGAACAAATTTAGAAGAAGAGAAGGAGTTTTGTTAATATTATATTTTGACCTTGGTGACCAGTCATAACATTCAAGTTTGTAAATGGCTTTTCTTCTGCAGTTAATCTAAACAAAACAGCTAGTTGCCACTATCTTATTGTGAAACAGCTGAATAAAGACCTTGCTATAGTTTTTGAAAATGTAGACATAGAAAGTGTGTTTTTAATGGAATGTTTAATTTCTAAAAAAAACTTACTTCATGCTCAGTTCAAGACCTTATTTTGGGGATGCCGCACTTAAAATACTATATTTTATGCATAGTTAGGACTTCATCTTTATTTGGCTGTACACCATTCCTCGTGAAACCTGGAGCACTTAAAGACATTGCAAATCACGGGAGATAAGATCTGTGTGGTGTTTCTTTGCTAATACTAAGTCACTCTCAACTTACTGATGTTTGTGTAATGTGTATTTGAAAAAAATCCAGATTTGTTTCCAAGGCTATGCGTGTCCTATTGACATAATCATTTTACACTGCCTTAATGGAGATTCTTGGAAAGAATTTAGAGGTTATTAAAGTTCTTCGGTGCAAGTCATCTATTCCAAGAACAGGCACCGCCGGGGGAGGAAGCCAATACCCTTGTTTCTGAAAGAAACAAGTCATAATACAGGACAGAAATATATTTTTACTGCAGTGTGCGCTGTGCTTAGCATTTAAGACTCATTAACAGAGGTTTATTTCACAGAACTTAGTTCTGTGTTCACGTTGATGGCCAGGGAATGCAAGGTCAAGCTCAGTCTCCCAGTACATTTTTGTATGTCTTCGTGGAATTTCTGAACTTGCACTTTCTTTTTTCTTTATTTGACATAAACATACTGCGAGTTACATTATGAAATAATTGAGCAGATGAAACAAGTTCATTTTTCTTATATGTGTTTCTCCATCAGGTTGTAGACAGGTATTTCAAACTGCCTCACGTTTCTAGCAAGACCCCCAGGATTTCAGGAAGTCTGGTGGACACATCCTACAAAACGCTACGATTTGCACTTAGAGCATCTCTGAAAACAGCACTATACCGGATAACTACCGTCTTTGGAGAACACTTAAAGTAAGAACTTTTTAATCATTGCTTGCTAAATTTGGTTTTAATTAATGTTATTGTAGGACCTGTGAAAAGGGAAGTTTGGGCAAAAATCCATTCAGGTCATTATTCATGGTATTTTAGTATTTTTTGATTTTGATTTTGTTTTTTTGATTTAAATTCTTGTATAGATATTTTCCCCTCCCCCTTAGACACACACACACCTTTCCCCCCCTCCCCGCTTAGAAACTTACTGTTCATAGATATCTGGGCGATTTTTCCTAGTGACTTTTCATGAAGTCTTTAGAAGCAGTCCATGAATACCACTCGTTTAATAAATCTTTGCTATTGAAAAGAAAGTAAACCAACTAGAGACAATTGTCTGTTCTGTAGGGAGAGAATCCTGAGAATCCTATGAACAGTCCAAGTAATCTAATTCCCTTGCTTCTTGGTTCTCTGATGGCTCTTTCTCAGTCGCAGCAGGCAGACTTTCGTTCTTGGCCTCTGCGTATGTGGGACTGAACCTTCCTGCAGTATCTGCCCATCTCTCTCTGTGGAGATGAAATGTTACTCAGTTTGGAAGTGCTAGATATACAGGAGAGATCGTTTTAAGAGATTCTTTCTTACCTAAATCATGCATGCGAGTTAAACAATTGCTCGTGTGAGTTTAAAGGTGAGGAAATAGGCTAGGTTTCTAGGGTCAAGTGTCTTGGTAGTGGAAGCTGTTGAGGGTAAGAATTGACAGTTTTAAGGGTTAATACAGTTTTTTGTCTCTTTCTTGGAATGTAGATTTTTCATACAGCTGGGTTTCCTAAAATTTAGCTCCAGTGTAATTGTTGATTTTGATGTATACTTAATTTTGGTGTGGAGCTTTATTTTTTGTGGTGTGTTACATTTACTGTAAAATCTTCTGTTCTGCATTTGTTGTTTTTAGTGCAGTGCAAGTGTCTACAGAACACAAAAAAAGACTTCAGCAGTTCTTGGAATACAAAGAATAAAAAACGGATTCTGATGCAGCTATCATTTTTTTCCAACACTCTTGGTAAGAAGAAAGTGGGACTAATGAGCCTGTTTATCTTGGCTTTTTGGAAGAGTATATGGAAGTACAAGTCACAGAACAAAACTCTTAGAGCTGTAGAAGAGCTCTTCTGGGTTTGGATCGTCTTTTGTATAATAAAACTTTCTTAAAATTCATCTTGCCTCCTTTTAATATCACTTACAAATAAGAAAGTGTCAGTTCTTATTTTACGTAAGACACTGACATTTGAGATTATCGGAGTTACTTTGCCACTCGGATCCCTCAGTGTTTTTCACGATGTATTCTTTCCTGATGCTTTTCTGTTAAAGGGCTGAGTAGAGATTTACATAGATACTTAGTGTGCCTAAGCGTTTCATAAATTTAGTTGATAACACTTTTAGTGCAGATGAAGTGTGTACTTTAAGAGTAGGGAACAGATGTGCCCAGGAATAAAACATGCTACTCTTCTACAAGATGGAAATATGCCTCAGAGTAAAATGGGTGTGCTGAAAGGCATTGTTACGACACAAATACAGCTTGAAAAGCTAGCAGCTTGCATTTTATCTTTAAGGTGACCCAGGAAACTAAGTTCTGATCTACGCTGCAGCATACGAGAAACGTTACTGTATTTAGGAAAACTCCCAAGTAACGATATTGTGAATTAAAGTTTAGATCAATGGCTTTCTCTTAAGGTGGATAGGAAGGATGTTTGCAGCACATCCAACTTTTTCAAAATAACATACATTATATTTTTCACCAAAAGCTACCATAACTTTTTAAAGCATTTTTAAAAACTTTTTATCTGTTTCAAAATTAGCTACTCAGTTTTTAAACTGACTCCCGTTACTGTGATATCTACACTAGAAAACATGTATGAAGAGCGTAGATGTAGCTGCAGTACCTTACTGTCATTTCCTTGAGATAAAAGTAAGCTAAGTGGCCTTGCAAATGAACTTAGTGTGATAAGGGGAAACAAAATTTGGATCGTTTCCTTCCATTCTCTTCGGTGCTGTTAGTCCTGTGGGGTTTGGGTTTTTTTGATGGAGGGCTTAAGATCTGAAGATGGCCACAGTGTCAGTCACGTTGGTGTGATGAAATGATCAGCTGGTGGAGGGTGGTTGTGTAGTAACAATTCTTCAGGGGGGCCGTAAGGTTTAGGTAAAAGAGAAACCCTCAAGTGTACAATGAGACCTGCCCATTGCTTTCCTCAGTAGAGACATGTAACTTTCTTGCAGTGCAGACACTGTGTGTTAGATTTGATAGTGGGAATTAGAACTGTATTGTTCTTTCTGCATTGAGGTGCCTTACAGCAGACACCGTAAGGTGATGGACAGCCTTTCGTTCTATTTAAAGGTTAAGCACAAAGTCTTTTAAAGCTTCTCCAAGCTGAACTTCTGCTACGGGTTTGACTATTATGTCAAAGCCTCTTGCCTGCCTGGTTTATTAAATAATTTAATTTGCTTATTTTCTGGTGTTGCAATGTGCACCTGGAGTTAAAATGGTGCTTTAGCAGGTACCTCAGGTGTTACCTGTTGATCCAAATACTTCAGTCAAAATTTTCAAATAAATTTTTCAGGCATTTAAACAGGTGCAGAAAGTTTTGGGTTGGTTTTTGGGGGGTTGTTTTTTTTTTTTTAATTGCTCTGGTATTTTCTGCAGCACTCCCACAACTGTAAGCTGCAAGTTGTAATTAACAGTGTTACGGCTGTCAGCAACAGGCTTAAAATGCAGATGACTTTTTGATGCCAAAGTGCTTGAGGTCTGTCCTCCTGGTGTTGCAGTAGAGATTTGCACATGACATCTGCTAATGTGTGTGTGATTCATGGCATTCTCTGTGTATGACAGAAGAGCTTTCAAAAGCTGATTGCTTTGTGGTTTCTTTAAAAGCTCCAGTTCTTAAAGAGCTGTAGACTTTTTTTTTTTTTTGAGCCTTTACTTAAAAGTGCATCTTTAACAGTTATCTCATGCTCATGAATCTAAGTACAAGAATATAAAGTGTACACTGGATGCCCTCTGAAGATGCAGTAACTGGCTTACACAACTCAAACAGGGATAACATCTTATTCTAGTTTTGGCTTTGGGAATAATTATATTCCTCTGGCAAACGGTGCTGATGTTTCAGGTCCTTTTATATACTTCTGTCTTAAAAATAATAAGCTTGCGAAGCCTCTGTGAGGTACGGTAAGGGTCTCTCAAGTTCATTTCTGCATTCTGGGTAATGAGGAAAAAAAAAAAGCCTTTTTACAGTTGGTTTCTATGTAACTGCAGTTAAATTGGATCCCTCAAGCCTGATAATATTTCTCATCTCAAAGCTGAGCTGCATCTTCTTGCTGGATTGCATACCAAACGCACAAGTGAAGCGATAGCATTTGGTTTGATTGCTGTTCTGGTGACCCTGTGAACTACCTGCCTCTCCCTAGAGGAAGGTTGGTAGTCAGGACTATCTGAAATGATTTCCACCACAGCTGGAAGTGGAATGCTGTTGACTGTTCAGATCTGTTTTCCTGTTAGAATGGAGTAGTGAAATAGAGGCTTTAGCTCTTTAGCAGTCTCTTATAAATATGAACAAAACCCACTTCTGCTTTGTTTTCTGAGCTATAACTTTGAAAATTCAGACTGTGGGTGGAAAAATGCGCTGGCCCGTCCTTGAAACGATTGCACGCTGCCGTATGTGAGGGAGCTGGGCAGGACCTGCTCCCTCAACAGGAGCACTTTTGCCACTTTGGAGAATTGTCTCGATGCCAATTGCAGCTCAGGGCCTGAATGCACCCTTGACATGAAGTGGTTTCGATTCTGTTGCTGCTTACTTTGAACAGAGGCTGTATTGTATGTCCTGTGCTCGGTGTCTTAGGGCCCTGAACAGCCATCTTCCCACCTACTGAGACACACGTATGGCTCCGAGGGCAAGGCAAGCGCCCCTCCAGATGCATCCAGCTGCAGCTATGGAAGTATCAGTCTCTTGATGATGGATTTGCTCAGTCACAGGCAAGTCGTGGGGTCTGTGGGCTGTGTGCTCACCAGACCCACCCCAGCTATGGGAACTGGCCGTGTGTGGGATCCTATGCTTGCCTGGGGGGAGGGCCTGATGCCTCTCGGGGGGTGAGTGTATGTGAATCCATATGAGGTGGCCCTAGGAGCACCCTCAGCTGCAGAGGTGCTTCTTGCTGTGTGCAGTGCTGTCCCCTTGCATGGGGGGCTGTGCTCCCCATCAATGGCGGCCATGCTCCCACCACTCCCATCGCCACCTTTCTACAATGATGCAATAAAAAGATGAAGGTCTGGGTGGAATAATCACAGATGCTGCAAGTTGAGGACCCTCCCCACTATCCACACGCCTTCCTCCCCCTGTGGTCTTGGCATTTTGCATCACCAGTACAGTGTTAACGTATTTCCTATGTGGATCAAATGCATTTGGGTGCCGTGGATGTACCTGGAGTGTGGTTTGCCAGGCTCTTGTGTTGTACAGGGATGTGCTCGCATCAGAATATTGGTTCCCCTCACTGCAGACTCATGGTAGGGATTTGCATCTGGCATATCAGCTTCGGACAAACCTGTAATATAAACAAACTGCACAGCTCCCTTGTGTCTGAGAAAACAGCCTGAGAGAGAGCAAAACCTACACCGTACTGTGATTTCAGAAGACAAAAACTGAATGAGAGAAGACCTCACCTTTCTGCCCTTGCAAATATCTTGCAGTAGAGCTAGTCAGTCAGGCGATAAATGAACATGGTGTCTCTGGAGCCTGCCATGAGATCAAAACACAAATTCAAGTGGGAATAGTTCCCTGGGTGGCCTGCTGGATATGCTACCTGATTCTTCTAATAGGTGGTAATGGCATAGGAGTTGGTTTGGTTTTTTTTTTCTAATCGCCCTAAAGGGTCAGTTCGAAAAATAGGAAGAATTTCAGAGAAAACTGTGGCCTAAAAAGCACGTGTATGTGCTCAGACAGACATCAAAGGAACCAAGTGCTGGATGAGTAGTGAGCTCCTCTCCCTCCCCTGCCCAAAACACACACAAAAATACAGGCTTTGCCTTTCACCTCTTCATTAACTCAACTTTTAAATCTGACTACTAAAACAACAGTGCTGGTGCTGGCTGTTGTATTTAACTGCATCTTGGCTGAAAAGCTATGGCGAGAGCCCTGGAGTGAATTTTGAAGGAATTGGTAGTGGGAATATATAGCCTTCTGGCAGTCAAAGATTGTTGCAGGTTATATCTCTGTTCACATTCAGCAAGCTCCAGTTGTGGGTTTACTAATGTTAGATGTTTCAGATCAAGAGATAGGCTGGGTGACTACCTTTAGGGCAAGCTTTTTGGGGGGCACCAGCTTTGTAAACTGCTGGGTTCCCTGTCTGTTTACCAGTAGAGGTCCCTGCTAAAAGCAGGTTTGGGGAAGCACCGAGCTGTGGACCTCATCAGTGGTGGTACAGAGTTTTGGGTTGAGCGCAGGGTTGCAGCTCAAACTTAGGTACTGGGGGGACCCTGGCAGTCAGATCTGGGGAAGGCTTTATCGGCAACCACGGAGTGTTGTAGGAAGAGAAAGCCCAGTCTCACAGTTAGTGCAAGCTGAACACTGCCAGGGAGAAATGTGTTTGTCCTTGCCTTCATCACCAAGATCCTGAGCAGCACTTCAGCTCTTCACAGGTGGCCACTCTTTGCAAATCTCCCGGTTTCCACATGCTCTGTTTGGGACACCAAGGGTTGAGTTTAACCGACGGAACTGGAAATGTGCTCTACCATATACAATGATGGGAAATGCTAAATAACCTAGAGCGAGGGGTGGGGGAAGCAGCCAGTCTTTGTCACAAGTTTAGCACTCAAACTGAAGCTTTTGGCTTCTGGGCCTCTGTTGTAAAACAGGGCTTAGCCTAACCCCACCCTCCCTCACCTCCGATGATGATAGAATCATAGAATCATAGATAAGTAAATATTTGTTTGCAGTGGGTAGGCTGCTGCACTGATGGACAAAGAAATTTGCTGGTCAACAAAGAAATGCGCTGGAGAAAATTAATAACGTTGTATTCTGCGCAGGGCTTGGCTGATGTGCAGGAAATATATTCAATGTGTGGTCCGGACACTATGCCAATAAAGAGAGAGCAGAAGAGGGACTAGCTGCTCATTCAGCAATCACTATCTTCAGTGCAGTAAATATATGGATCCCCAGGCAAAACAAGTGTGGGGCCATGCTATAAAGCCAGTACTATAACTCATTTATAGCAGGCGTGAATCGAGGTTGTACCAGTAATTCTAGTCCTGGCATGTCCCAGTGATGAGGACTGGATTTTACGAGCTGAACATTCTTAAGTTGTGCTGTCCTGTTTTTCTTTTTGTTTGTTGGTTTATGACTTAAGTTTATTTTACTACCTGTGTTGAGTAGGCATGGTGTGAGAGATGGATCTGTTTATGGACTGATGCAGCGAAATAATACAGGTGAATGTTTGAGGAAGCTAACTGCAGGTGTAAACAACGACTTCCTGAATGCAGGCTGGTCAAACCCTTCTTTAAAGGTTTTTTTTCCCTCAAAGTCCTCTAGAATGATTTGCCAATTAACTGGGCAGGCAGGAGGGAGTGAGAGATCTGTAGTGTTACTGTGGGGTTTGGAGATGCCAGTCGTTTCTTGCAGTCTCTGCAAGACAAAGGTGGATTCAAGATTACTGTATGATTGTCCCAGAATATGGTAGTTATTGAAGAGAGATTTGTTTTTAAAAGATAAGTCACAGTGATCTGAGGAATTTCTTTTTTCTAACTGCAAGAGCTATAAACTAATCTGTAAATTATGACGCAATAGTTGAGTACATCGCTAGATAATGTGTGGTCAGTTTGACCCTGCTGTCTTAATTTAGGAGGTCATTTTAAAACCACTATAAAGAAGGGCTTTGTGCTGCCTTAAAGGGATATGGGCAATCTCTAAGAAACGGGCATACTTACAGAGACAATCCCTTTGGCTCAGTTTTTGTTTGGTTGTTTCTTTTTTACTATCTGTGGTGCAGTAAATTAAAACAAAAACAAGTCTGGACTTGGCATGCCTTTGTAAATAAACTGTTGTGTGTGAATCGACAGCTCGTTTGCAACCAGGTTATTTATAACAAAGTTTGTTATTTCTCCCACCAGAGAGCTTGTTTTGCCCTGCATTAGCAAAATGCTTACGGTAACACCTCCCACCTCTGTCTGTACTGCAGCAGTTACACAAAGGCCTCACAATTTCAGTTGTGTCCTTTTGAAATTCAATTTTGTTGCCTGCTGGAGTAGAAGCAGGGATTTCAGTATGTGAACGAGAGATTAATACTTCTATTCTGCTTGTTTGCTCTGCGCAGCTCACCTTACCTGTGTCCGTTCTGCTTCATTCTTTTCCTTCCACAGAAGAACTGCTCCGGGAACTGGAGTTTTTACCTTCTTTTGAGTTTCTCGAAGATTCGATTTGTGACCAGCCATAATGCTGAGGCCAGTTGCAACCATCTGTTCCTGACAAAGGTAAATAGCACACGT